>NC_134835.1:18222734-18275865 GCF_004210375.1 Tachypleus tridentatus
GAGGAGTATGTCACACATAACTCCGAAAAAAGCAGGAGGAAGTAGATGATGCACTAACTAATACAAAAAATAATACTTTACGTACGGACAGGCAAGAGTTGCTACGGATGTAAGCTGATGTATAATGGACAAGCATGAGTTATAAGAGCTATTACACCAGAAGAGCACGCAGGAGATATAATAACTTATACGAAACGGTTTGGTTTGTTTTGAATTTCGCGCAAAGCTACACGAAGGCTATCTGCGCTAGCCGTCCCTAATTTAGCAGTGAAAAGACGAGAGAGAAGGCAACTAGTCATCACCACCCACCGCCAACTCTTTAGCTACTATTTTACCAACCAATAGTGGGATTGACTGTAACATTATAACGCCCCACGGCTGAAAGGGCGACATGTTTGGTGCGACGGGATCTGAATCAATACTTGTATATATTTTCAGCAGAACAATATTCCCTCTGGGTATCATCTTCAATCAATACTTGTATATTTTTCAGTAGAACAATATTCCCCTCTGTATCATCTTCAATCAATACTTGTATATATTTTTTCAGTAGAACAATATTTCTTCTGGGTATCATCTTCAATCAATACTTGCAAAATATTTTCAGTAGAACAATATTCTCTGGGTATCATCTTCAATCAATACTTGTATATATTTTCAGTAGAACAATATTTCTTCTGGTATCATCTTCAATCAATACTTATATATATTTTTCAGTAGAACAATATTCCATCTGTATCATCTTCAATCAATACTTGTATATATTTTTCAGTGGAACAACAATATTCCCTCTGGTATCATCTTCAATCAATACTTGTATATATATTTTTTCAGTAGAACAATATTCCATTCGTATCATCTTCAATCAATACTTGTATATATTTTTTGTAGAACAATATTCCATCTGGGTATCATCTTCAATCAATACTTGTATATATTTTTTCAGTAGAACAATATTCCATCTGGGTATCATCTTCAATCAATACTTGTATATATTTTTCAGTAGAACAATATTCCTCTGGGTATCATCTTCAATCAATACTTGTACATATTTTTCAGTAGAACAATATTCCCTCTGGGTATCATCTTCAATCAATACTTGTATATATTTTTTCAGTAGAACAATATTTCATGGGTATCATCTTCAATCAATACTTGTATATATTTTTCAGTAGAACAATATTCCATCTGGGTATCATCTTCAATCAATACTTGTACATATTTTTTCAGTAGAACAATATTCTCTCTGGGTATCATCTTCAATCAATACTTGTACATATTTTCAGTAGAACAATATTCCCTCTGTATCATCTTCAATCAATACTTGTATATATTTTTCAGTAGAACAACATTCCCTCTGGGTATCATCTTCAATCAATACTTGTATACATATTTTCAGTAGAACAATATTTCTCTGGGTATCATCTTCAATCAATACTTGTATATATTTTTCAGTAGAACAATATTCTCTGGGTATCATCTTCAATCAATACTTGTACATATTTTTCAGTAGAACAATATTCCTCTAGGTATCATCTTCAATCAATACTTGTACATATTTTTCAGTAGAACAATATTCTCCGGGTATCATCTTCAATCAATACTTGTATATATTTTTCAGTAGAACAATATTCTCTGGGTATCACCTTCAATCAATACTTGTATATATATTTTTCAGTAGAACAATATTCCTCATCAAGGTATCATCTCTTCAATCAATACTTGTATAACATTCTTTATCACGTTTTCGCACCTTTCACCGTTAGATGATACACACAGTAATTACAGGAGGAAGTGTTCGTTTGAGAGTCGTGTTATTCTTGTAACAGTAGTGTACACTGAGATGATACCATTAAGGTAGCCATGACATTATAATAGGTCAGTCGTGTGTTTATGCATCACATAAATCAGAGATTAATTTAAACATTACAAATGTTCTTCCAAGTGTTGTTTCTCACCAATCAGAATAACCAATATTTCTTTTTAATTTTTCGCCCTAAGCTACACGAGGACTATATGTGCTAGTCGTCCCCTAATTTATCAGTGTAAGACAAGATGGAAGGAAACTAGTATCACTTACCCACTGCCAACTCTTGGGTTACTTTACCATACCGAATAGCGGGATTGACTGTCAAATTATAACGCTCTCACAGAGAAAGAGCGAGCATGTTTGGTGCGGCGGGAATTAGAACCCGCAACCTCAGCTTATGAATAGAGCGCCTTAATCACCGGGTCATCCAGGGCAAAAAAGAGAAGCCTCCTGTTACTACAGCGGTGAGTATACGGATGTACAACGCTAAAATCAGAAGTTCGATTCCCCTCGGTGGGCCAGCGGATAGCCTGATGTTGAAAAACACACACAAACACACACGCAAAAAAGAAAGTTCGATAGGCCTAGAAATATTATAGCTTATGAAACTTGAAACGATGGTGAATATTGTGTCTGGAATCTAATTGAAACGTTCAAAAAATTGAAACAAAATAAAAAATTAACGGCTTCGTACGATTCTTTTTTTTTTAGTTCTGTTCAGGCCCGGTAGGGCCAGGTGGGTTAAGACGTTCGACTCGTAATCTGAGGATCGCGGGTTCGAATCCCCGTGGCACTAAACATGCTCTCCATTTCAGCCGTGGGGGCTTTATAACATGACGGTGAATCCTACTATTGGTTGGTAAAAGAGTAGCCCAAGAGTTGGCGGTAGGTGGTGATGACTAGCTGCCTTTCCTAGTCTTACACTGCTAAATTAGGGACGGCTAGCGCAGATAGCCCTCGTGTAGCTTTGCGCGAAATCAAAAACCAAAAACAACAAGTTCTATTCTTCCATATTCATTTTAAAATCCATTTTTCTTTTCGTTCTCATCAGTTTCCTACACAGGCAACATGTACTTACAGTGGGTTGTTCACAACAAAGAACGCTGTATGATGTAGTTGTTCACATGACTAACTATTTGAACTTTGATTGGTGGGAAATTCTTATCAGGATTTTAGAAATATCCAGAACGTTTCTTCAGAATTAGTTGATCAATTTTATTTTATCTCAAGAAACTGTAAAAAAAAAAGGCTTCTTTACACCCAGGTATTCCACAGTAATGCAGCGTAGGCCTTTATGGATTCCACTTTTTATTTATGCCTAAATTACAAATTTATCAACAGTGTGAAATAATTGGATACGACTAGCATCTTACATGTCAGGAACTGAAAGTCTAAGTCAAACACATATAGATCTCAGGTATAATTGTTTTTATTTACAACTACACTGACTAGAAGGAGGACAGTTAGTCAACATCAACCTTTGTCACAGCTTTTAATCGAATAACGGAATTGACTGTCACTCTTATAATATACCTACAATAAATCATGTTCAACATCGCGGCACGAGTTGTGGACTTTGAGATCTGCGTCTCGGTGCCCAGGTTTCTATACTACATTCATCCAAACTGAATGAATTAGTAAAAGAAAACATAGCTTTATTATGTTGTCTGTTTGTTTGCTTTCTGAATTTCGCGCAAAGCTACACGAGGGCTATCTGCGCTAGCCGTTCCTAATTTAGTAGTGTAAGGCTAGAGGGAAGACAGCTACTGATCACCACCCATCGCCAACACTTGGGCTACTCTTTAACCAACGAATAGTGGGATTGACCGTCACATTATAACATCTCCACGGCTGAAAGGGTGAGCATGTTTGGTGCAACCGGGATTCGAACCCGCGACCCTCAAATTACAGAGTCGAACGCCTTAACACACTTGGCCATGCCGGGCTCTTATGTTCAGTCAAGACTCGGTTTGCCTGTTACTGAAGTTAAATAATTCATATTCTAAAGATTGATTCACAACAAAGTTTTTGTTCGTGACTTTACATTTCAGTGAATGTTTTCAACAAAATAATATTGTAGGTATATATATACATAAAATAAGGATATAATACATCCATGGAATTTTTTTTATCGGTCGACTTGCCCAAACATAATAGATCCGGTTGGAAGCAAAGATCAGTCATGTGCTAATCCACTCATTGCACACTCTTACCAAACATAATAGATCCGGTTGGAAGCAAAGCTGAGTCATGTGCTAATCCACTCATTGCACACTCTTACCAAACATAATAGATCCGGTTGGAAGCAAAGCTCAGTCATGTGCTAATCCACTCATTGCACACTCTTACCAAACATAATAGATCCGGTTATATATAAGCAAAGCTCAGTCATGTGCTAATCCACTCATTGCACACTCTTACCAAACATAATAGATCCGGTTGGAAGCAAAGCTCAGTCATGTGCTAATCCAATCATTGCACACTCTTACCAAACATAATAGATCCGGTTGGAAGCAAAGCTCAGTCATGTGCTAATCCACTCATTGCACACTCTTACCAAACATAATAGATCCGGTTGGAAGCAAAGCTGAGTCATGTGCTAATCCACTCATTGCACACTCTTACCAAACATAATAGATCCGGTTGGAAGCAAAGCTGAGTCATGTGCTAATCCACTCATTGCACACTCTTACCAAACATAATAGATCCGGTTGGAAGCAAAGCTCAGTCATGTGCTAATCCACTCATTGCACACTCTTACCAAACATAATAGATCCGGTTGGAAGCAAAGCTGAGTCATGTGCTAATCCACTCATTGCACACTCTTACCAAACATAATAGATCCGGTTGGAAGCAAAGCTCAGTCATGTGCTAATCCGCTCATTGCACACTCTTACCAGAATTTTCTTGTTCGTAATTGTCCTGCCAGAAGCGATAAAACATTCGGTATAATTTATTGGGTCGTTTGTAATAAGAACGTCCTACGAGCATCTCTAAACATTTATAATTCATTATTATTTGTGATCTTTTTTTGAAGAAGATCGTTATTATTTTAATTTTTGATTTATTTAACAACTTTTTGTTTCATTAAAAATTGTGAGTTTACTACTACTTTCTCCCTAGCTGCTTAAATTATTAACGATTTTGAATTCGTGTCCGTCGTCTTGTCATGAACCGTTTGGAACGTTAATAACTTGGATATTTAGATCATTATTAGAACTTTTATTAACCCGGATCTCCTAATCGTGTGTATGAGGATTTCTTAGCGGAAACCTGGGCATAGTTTTAATTAAAAGTCACTTTTTATCCGAAGACACGTTGTTCAGTTGTCAGTTCTTTTCAAGGTCGAACGTTGTCGTAGTTTTTATTGTTGCACGTCCTTGAGTTAACGTCATCGATGTAACATCGCGTGTATTCAACCTCACTCAATGGTCGTATTGTTTTTCTTGGGAAGGTAAAACAAGTGATTAAAAGCACGCTTACTTTGGATACATCTTAAATACCGAACTCTTAACTTTAACCTCTCCACCTTTTTTAAGTTTTAAAGACATATTATTGGTCTCTAATATCTTCATTCAGTATTTATATAAGTGACTTTACGATTATTTTCTTTATACCTGTACCAAAACTTCATGAGTTACAATTACGTGAATTTAGTGCAAGGTTATGTCTTTTCCTACGTATACCTTAACTTCAGGACTTACAAACACGTAACTTTATTATACGATTTGTCTGTTTTGAATTTCGCGTAAAGCTACGGGGGGGGGGAGCATATATGCCATCCCTAATATAGAAGTAACAGACAGACAAGAGGAAAAGAAATTAGTGAACAACATGTGCCGCCAACACTCAGGCTGCTCTCTCACCAAGAAATAGTTGGATTGACCTGTACTTTATAACACAGATTTCAAATTTCAAGTGATATGAAACAACATGTACCGCCAACACTCAGGCTGCTCTCTCACCAAGAAATAGTTGGATTGACCTGTACTTTATAACACAGATTTCAAATTTCAAGTGATATGAAGTTCCACAACCTACAAACAATATGAACAGAACTGTAAGTAGTGTTCAAGATACAATACCACAAAGATTCACAAAAATAGGAAGCGAACAGTACACATTGATAAACAATATGTAGCAGCCAACAAATAGTGAATAAGATAAAAATAATATAAACTTTCACAAGCTATAAACAATATAGACAGGTGCATAGGCACTATTAAAGCTTCAGAAAACACTCATTACACAATGTTCACGACTCAAAGTGTACAATGTTCTACACGTCTCACACAATATGTAGAGGCAAGTAGTCAGTGTTCAGGTTTCAAAAGATAAAAGTCTGAACACACCAGAAGGAAGAGTTCATGCTTAAATTAACGTGAAACGGCAGATGAACAGTGTTAAGATTTCAGTGATGTCGAGAAACCCACTTGTTGAGAAATATACATGCAAAACGGCTCGTTTGGGTTGAGAAAATATTTTACATAGAAGAGCGAACAACGTTTCGACCTTCTGCGGTCATCGTCAGGTGTTATTACACGTTTAAGATTTAAAAGATTTAAAATAATAAAAATCTTTATAAATCAATACAAACAAATGAGCAGTCAGAGTTGGTCAAGCCAATAGCCAATGTTCAAGCATATTGTTTCATAAGCTTCAAACAACATGAACACGCCATAAGAAGCGTTCAAGCATCAAATGATATGTACTGGCCAGTAGGCACTATTTAAACTTGAAGTAATACATCGTCTTACAAGTTCCAAACAATACAAACAAGCAAGTAAGAAACGTTCTAGCTTCAAATAATACAGTGTACGACGGGGTTCAAACAATATGAACGCGTCAATACGAAGAGTTCAAGCTTTAAAAGACATACAATATACAATATGATGAGGCCAATAGGCAATATTTAAACTTCAAATAACACATCGTTTCACAGTCTTGAAACAATAGGAACACGACAGAAAGAAGCGTTCAAGCTGGAAAATATATATCTCTTTCACAAGGTTTAAACAACATAAAGACCGCAATAAGAAACGTGTAAAATACTAAAGATAGAACTTGATTTGTTCTGTGAGGGATTTTTCTCCTTTAATATAACATAAACTAGAGGTTATTTAGATCTCAAGTTATATATAAACCCGCTTAATTTAGGACTGTGATTCAATATATATCATAGACCCCATTCGTTACAGGCGTTTTTACAGTACCCTATTTTCTAAGCCACTATCCAATAAAGTTTTTTGTGTGTGTGAAATTATCACCGAAAAAGCTGTCTTGTTATTAGTTTAGTTGAACTCTGATCGATTTGACCTTACTACCTGGCTCATTTTCATCGGAATTTCCCGCCACGAACACACAAGAAAAGCATGCTTATGTTATCTTTTTATGACTTATTAAATCCGTTCGATCTAAAACACGACTGCTACGTGTGCTTACACAATACTAATGACAAGTTTCACGGTAGAGGAACGTTGTCTGATACTTTGGCTGTGCTGTTTCCATAACGATTTAAAGGCAGTGTGCTCGTTTACTGAACATTGGACGTCAAGCGCCTAGTCTTTCGTTTGCTTGTTTTATTTTAATTTCGCGCAAAGCTACTCGAGGGCTATCTGCGCTAGCCGTCCCTAATTTAGCAGTGTAAGACTAGAGAGAAGGCAGCTAGTCATCATCACCTACCGCCAACTCTTGGGCTACTCTTTTACCAACGAATAGTGGGATTGACCGTCACATTATAACGCCCCCACGGCTGAAAGGGCGAACATGTTTGGTGCGACGGAAATTCGAACCCGCGACCTTCGGATTACAAGTCAAAGGCTTTAACACACCTGGCCATGCCAGGCCTCCTTGTCTTTCGTAGAACGCGCCTGTTCGTGATTTCAACGACGTATTCGTACAATTGCGTGTAAAAAAATAAAGAACACTTATGTACTTCTTGCAATATCTCATTTTCTGACTTATCCTTCAACAGTATTACCATAATACAAGAACTGAAGTGTCAACTGAATTGTGAAGCAAAAATGAAAAACTATGAACAATGCCCAATGTTAAGTTACAGCAGTCCAGACATAAGAGGTTCTGAAATAAAATATAATAATTTATTTTAATTCCAGTAAAAAAAGTATATTTTAATTCCAAATAAATTAAAGATCTAAGAATTCTGACGTAGGACAGTGCCCCATAACTAAAGGGAGAAATGGCTTGTACGTGTATCTCCAATAATAATTTTAAAACTATTCACTTCTCCTGTGAAGCCTGACTAAGGGCGTTCACTTAAGATGTTGGTTTTATGTTTTGCGTTACTTGTATGCCACAGTGTTGTGTGGGGATGTCTAGTCAGTAATATCTATATAAATATGATAGTAATCTATGTGGTATGATCATGTAATTACTTCGCAGGATATAGATGCCTCTTCATTATCATTTTTATGGAATCCCATTAGGTCCGGTGGCACAGCGGAATGTCTGAAGACTCAATCTGCAAGAAACAGGGTTTCGATATCCGTGGTGGGCAGAGTACAGATAGCCCATTGTGTAGCTTTGTGCTCAGTTTCAAGTAATTGATCAGTCATTAGGTCCATAAGGGGACACATTTTCAGTTTTGAAATTTTTACGGGCGTTTTTTACCGCCGTTTCGTCCATTTTTGATGCATGTTACCAAATTTGGCACAAAGATTTGTTAAGTGCAGTCGAAAACACATGGAAATTTTCAGTTCTTTCATATTTTATCAATGTTTTTGCATTTTTTTAGAATTACGTATAAGGGAAGCAACTTTTCGCGTCCTAAGATAACCTTTCATAAATCATGTACTTACATAACTTCCACCCAGAGGACTGGTACTCCGACTATTAAAAAACAATTTATATCATCACTAAGCTTGTCTTCTTTAAACACTGTAGCGGTAATTATTTCTGTTTTGTAAAAGTATGTTGTTTTGGTTTCTCCTAGCAACAAATATAGGCAAGCCTAAATTAAAAAACTGGTTTGGTAGAACATAAACACGGATTCAGTGTTTTGTTTTAAACATAAACTTGTTTTGTATGTGTTTTAGCAATCATGTGGCCATTTGTTACGAAGGAACGTGAAAAAAATTGCGTAATTTATTTAAAAATACGCTATAAATAGCGTATAACACAACCTAACAGCATGCTTTTATATGGACATTTTATAATATTGGTAAGCAATAGTTTTAGGATGAAGATTTTGATCTATCTATCAAATAACAGATATTTCATTCTTAAAATATCTTTACATATACTAAGTAATACATTGTGTAGCTAAAAGCAATAACACCACCAGCAGCCACGGCTCACTTGTTAATGAATTATTTCTAGTTTCGAGGAATTCAGTTTCTCATCAGTAATCCTGGAAAATGGCCAAACTGAACATCGCGTGGTTATCTTAATGACAGTTAGGAAACTTTTATCATCACTACGTTAAACGAAAGTTATTTTTGTTCACTAATTATTATACAATATGAGGAACAAACCCATTTTTGTTCGTTTTAGAAATTCGCTCGGAGCTGTTTCAGACATCTCTAATTTTTAGCTGATAGACTAGCAGCTAGCCAATGGCACCAGCCGCCACCTCTCGGACTGCTGAAATCGTAAGTTGGGAGTTCAGCGTCACTGTTACAACACACTTACGGCCCCGGAGTTTAGCGTCACTGTTACAACACACATACGGCCCCGGAGTTCAGCGTTACTGTTACAACTCACTTACGGCCCCGGAATTTAGCGTCACTGTTACAACTCACTTACGGCATCGGAGTTTAGCGTCACTGTTACAACTCACTTACGGCCCCGGAGTTTAGCGTCACTGTTACAACTCACGGTCCCGGAGCTCAGCGTCACTGTTACAACACACTTACGGCCCCGGAGTTTAGCGTTACTGTTACAACTCACTTGCGGTCACCCGGAGGTTAGCGTCACTGTTACAACTCACTTACGGCCCCGTAGTTCAGCGTCACTGTTACAACACACTTACGGCCCCGGAATTTAGCGTCACTGTTACAACTCACTTACGGCCCCGGAATTTAGCGTCACTGTTACAACTCACTTACGGCCCCGGAGTTTAGCGTCACTGTTACAACACACTTACGGCCCCGGAGTTTAGCGTCACTGTTACAACACACTTACGGCCCCAGAGTTTAGCGTCACTGTTACAACACACTTACGGCCCCGGAATTTAGCGTCACTGTTACAACACACTTACGGCCCCAGAGTTTAGCGTCACTGTTACAACTCACTTACGGCCCCGGAGTTTAGCGTCACTGTTACAACACACTTACGGCCCCGGAGTTTAGCGTCACTGTTACAACTCACTTACGGCCCCAAAGTTTGAATGTGATTTTTCAGAAACGTGACTCAAACCATGTATCCTCAAATTCACATTCCGGAACGGCAAGCACTTGAAACCGTGTTTGAAACTTAGTTCATTTCTTCCTTTTAGTTTCGTTGTTGATTTTCATTTTCTCGGACTAATCCAACAATTTTTATTGCATCAACTTCATCTTCCGTTAACAACGTTTAAAACAGATTTCTGAAGGAGGTCGAGTCTCAGTTCATGTCAAGATGGCAATCGTTTAGAACTATTCTTTCGTAAATAATTTGCTAACACCTCGCCAATATCATAACTATGTATTCTGTATTCTTTACTTCGCGTATCCCGATCAGATATTACTTTAATTCATGCACTCGATATTTTTAAATAATACTATGTATCTGGGACTTATCATTACGTCGAGGGACATCAATAAGTCTACTAACTTATAATGCTTAAAATTCAAGGTTCTATTCACGGCTATTTTCTAGAAAAAAACAAACAAACATTTCATTACATGTTATTCCAGGGACTGTTTTTTATAAAAAGCCCTGTGTCTCTAACGGCTTCTTATTGTGAGAGACAGTTGGATTATGGGTATCAGGTGTTTATTTTTAGTACTTTACTATGACAACTGCACCTTATTTCCAATAATCTGTAAATTAGTAGATAGTAATGGCTTTTATGAATAGATGTAAAAATTAAAACTGATAAAAACAATTTGTGTTAACACGTGGTAATCAAAATATAATGTTAACACGTGGTAATCAAAATAAAATGTTAACACGTGGTAATCAAAATATAATGTTACACGTGGTAATCTAATCAAAATATAATGTTAACACGTGGTTATCAAAATATAATGTTAACACGTGGTAATCAAAATAAAATGTTAACACGTCGTAATCAAAATATAATGTTAACACGTGGTAATCAAAATAAAATGTTAACACGTGGTAATCAAAATATAATGTTAACACGTGGTAATCAAAATGAAATGTTAACACGTGGTAATCAAAATATAATGTTAGCATGTGGTAATCAAAATATAATGTTAACACGTGGTAATCAAAATAAAATGTTAACACGTGGTAATCAAAATAAAATGTTAACACGTGGTAATCAAAATATAATGTTACCATGTGGTAATCAAAATATAATGTTACCATGTGGTAATCAAAATAAAATATTAACACGTGGTAATCAAAATAAAATGTTAACACGTGGTAATCAAAATATAATGTTAACACGTGGTAATCAAAATATAATGTTACCATGTGGTAATCAAAATAAAATATTAACACGTGGTAATCAAAATATAGTGTTAACACGTGGTAATCAAAATAAAATGTTACCATGTGGTAATCAAAATAAAATATTAACACGTGGTAATCAAAATAAAATATTAACACGTGGAAATCAAAATATAATGTTAACACGTGGTAATCAAAATAAAATGTTAACACGTGGTAATCAAAATAAAATGTTAACACGTGGTAATCAAAATATAATGTTAACACGTGGTAATCAAAATATAATGTTAGCATGTGGTAATCAAAATATAATGTTAGCATGTGGTAATCAAAATAAAATGTTAACACGTGGTAATCAAAATATAAAGTTAACACAGGGTAATCAAAATAAAATGTTAACACGTGGTAATCAAAATATAAAGTTAACACAGGGTAATCAAAATAAAATGTTGACACGTCAAAGAATGTCTCAACCAGATGAGGCTGAACACTATTCATTATGCAGATGTTAGGACTAACTGTAATAACATATCACAACATAAGGCGTCGTATAATGTGACCGCGATTACATAGAGGTCAAAGTGATTGTTCTTGTTTGTGTGATGTCACTAATTTTAACACACGATTCACATGTCCGAATGAAAGTGGAATAATTAATATTTTAGATTCTCGTCGGAAAATTAGCCTATGAATTAAAGTGAGTCTTTGTTCAGGGAATATTCCTCTAAATGTCATTATGTCGTTGTCTCACTGCACCTGTTTTTAATGCAATTGCAAGAGAACCAACCGATCTATGTTTTGCTTTGAACTGAATACACCTTAGTGAGTATCTGACACACAGGCTATGCTTGTGAAAAAATGTTTTTACCGCAAAACTGCGGATAAGATCAACCTACTCATTTCGGAGCAGGTATACTGTTGTCGCTGGGAGAGGGGGACATACTCAATAGATGTCATCTACCTGCTTGTGTTGAGAATTATGGTTTGCCATAAATGTGCCCTGACAATGTTTCGTTGGTGTGAAACTGATTCCAGGTTATACCAATTGCAAGTTGTACATTTCCAACCAAGCTATAACTGCTTGTTGTGACCGGCCAGATTTTGAGTGGTTTGATTCAATAATTTAATTATTTTCGATGTGTTACAGTGATATTTGTTATGCAATAAACATTTCCAACGCAGATGTTTATCATTCTAACGCACGAGCATCTTTCAGAATAGCGCAAATTAGAAACTTTTGCAGATGACAAAAAGTGTTTTGTTACGGAGATTTAAAAGAGGGATCGAATCATGTTGAACACTCTGTAGTTATTTATGTAAAACAGTTTCCAAATAGTGTAACACTGAAACGTAATTACCTTTCACGATAGTAAAATTATCTCCCATTTGAACAAACAAGTAACATTTCCAGGAACTGTGAAAGTTTCATTAAATTATTTGAACAGTTTCCAACTATTCCTCAGGCGCCAAATGAAGATGTGAAAATGATTAGAGAGTACGTGTTTACTTCTAAAGAGTACAATATGAAGTGAAAGTTTAGGTACTTCTAAACAATACTCGTATGATACAATATGAAGTGAAAGTTTAGGTACTTCTAAACAATACCCATATGAAGTGAAAGTTTAGGTACTTCTTAACAATACCCATATGAAATAATGCTTTAGGTACTTCTAAACAATAGTCATATGAAATGAATGCCTTAGGTACTTCTAAACAATAGTCATATGAAATGAATGCTTTAGGTACTTCTAAACAATACTCATATAAGATGAATGCTTTAGGTACTTCTGAACAATACTCATACGAAATGAATGCTTTAGGTACTTCTAAACAATACTCATACGAAATGAATGCTTTAGGTACTTCTAAACAATACTCCTATGAAATGAATGCTTTAGGTACTTCTAAACAATACTCATATGAGATGAATGCTTTAGGTACTTCTAAACAATACTCGTATGAAATGAATGCCTTAGGTACTTCTAAACAATACTCGTATGAAATGAATGCCTTAGGTACTTCTAAACAATACTCCTATGAAATGAATGCTTTAGGTACTTCTAAACAATACTCATATGAAATGAATGCCTTAGGTACTTCTAAACAATACTCATATGAAATGAATGCTTTAGGTACTTCTAAACAATACTCATATAAGTATCACATCAAACATGCTCGCCCTTTCAGCCGTAGGGGCGTTAAAATGTTACGATCAATCCCAGTATGATGACTAGCTGCCTTCCCTCTAGTCTTACACTGCTAGATTAGGACGGCTAGCGCAGATAGCCCTCAGTAGTTTTGCGCGAAATTCAAAACAAATAAATATACAACTTAAAAGCGACCTCTGCCGTTTTTGTTATCTAATTTCTACAAAACGATGGCTCCTCATGACCTCTTGGATTCTAAGTTAAATGTGATGAAATTCAATTTTGAAACTTTCTCGCAAAGTTGCGTTTTGTTTGTGAACGTTTATATATATTAAAAATGTTACATGGCCAGGTGGGCTCAGACGTTCGACTCGTTATCTGAGAGTCGCGTGTTCGAATCCCTGTCCATTTTGTGCCACTCTTTTACCGTCACATTATAACACCCCCACGGCTGAAAGGGCGAGCATGTTTATTGTGACAGGGATTTGAACCCGCGACCCTTAGATTACGAGTAGAGCGCCATGCAGGGCACTTGGTTGTCAAATCTGCATAACAATGTATTATTTTATAACTTTTACCTAATCATTGCTATAATATTATAAATTCCGACTGTCCTTTAAATCCTATCTTTCTGTACGTTTGCAGTTTAAAGTCTGGGGTTTGATTCCCACGGTAGAGACGGCATAAGCAGCTCGTTCTGATGTTTCAACTGAAACTATATAAACAAGTGTGTAAAGTTATGAGCAGTTTATATCAAATGATGTTGAAATGTTGAAAATAAGTGGATATTATCTTGCCACATTGTTTTTTACGTTGCGACAGTAATAAGTTATAAAAACCTGTGTGAGTAAAATATTGTCTTTGTGTTTTATTTTCGGCTATAGACTAGCAGATTGTTTATTATGATACTCTGTTACGACAAATCAACCACAAAGTCTTCATATTTTAAATATGCCCCTTCAGTGGTAAGTATGAAGATCCAAGGTGTACATGGCACAGATAGCCCATGGTAGCTTTATCAAAAACAAAAAAAAAGAAACTGTTCAACATCACTTTATCAATAACGTTAATAGTTAATAATCATCCAAAACAAGTTCATCTTTAGCGTAGTTAAAAATACAGGTAACAAAATTACGTTCTTTAATATAAACATGAACTAGTGAATGATGTAACATTTGGTATTTTGGTGTTGAAGATTACTGTACAGTTGTTTTAGAACCGCATTGGACTATCTGGTGTGTCCATCGCTGGGAATCGAATCCCAGACTTTAGCGTTTTAAGTCCGTAAACTTACCGTTGTGGTCTGGTACTGTCTGGTGGCCACGGCCCTCGACTAGTAATATGCGGAACGCAAGTTCGAATCTCCGTACCACCAAAAACGCACGTCCATTCAATTTTGAGGACGTTATAATGTAACAGTTAATCCTTTATTCATTGGTAGAAGAGTAGCCCAAAAGTTGGCGATTGGTGAGGTTTATTATAACTGTTTTTTTCTGTATTCTATCACTGCTAAATCAGTAACGACTAGTGCAGATAGTCTTCGAATAGCTTTGTCCTTTCACACCAGAGGACGATGGACAACTGATAGTTGGGTTCTTCATGATTTAAAGTTAGTGAACATGTTAGTATTTGGGTAGTTGTACTAACAATGACTTACTGAAAACCTTTAATACTTTAATGAAAACTTAACATTGAAGCATCTCATGTTGTTGTCAGTTTACTGGTATTTTTTTACTCAAAATCGTATATTTTTCTCTCCTACGTGAAGAATATGAGGAAAAATTTTCACAGAATCCAACGCAACTGATAAAACATTATTCATGACGGCTTCTTATGTTTGATGTCCAGTTTCTGGTAATTACGATCGTATTGGCTTCTAAGAAACAGGTCATCATCCTCTGTATATTACACTTCGTTTTCACAAATGATTTTTATGCAATAACTGATTTCACAAACTTCAGCTACTCAGATATAAAAAATATTATTTTTTCATCACGTAACGACGTTTAAAATTGGGGAGAAAAGCTCTTGTTCAGATCAAATATACCACAAATATAACGGAATATGTCTGGGCTATTTACACAACCTTTTGTTTCCATAGCGACCAATAAATAACATTGAAAATAAAAAAATAATGTGAAAGTGCACGTATAAATAAAAACTATCCGTAAGTAACAGTCATGTGACCTTTTAACCCTTTATATACTAGGGGCGTGCTTCTCGTGGGTTTTAGAACGTTCGATAAGACAACTGCGTCACAGTTGGTTTATAATGATCAATAGCCACTAATTATCAACATTTTAAGTAAAACAAAATGTGACCAGATGTCAATGAAAATGATTTACTAATGTAAAACTACGTGTGACGTTTTGAAAAGTCTGTACGCTATGGAGAAAAATGGATATCATTCGGATTTAGCGTACAGGAATTACTGTAAAACATGTAAAAATAAAGGCAATACAATCCTCGCAGGCTTGTGTAATGAATCATACCTATAATAAGACATTAGTATTAGGTCTGTATATTTTTAACACTACATTCGAATGTAGTACTATAGAGTACAATAGACCAGACATAACGTTTTATTACAATATTTGATTTCTTCACTTACTTTACAATGTCGATATTAGTAAGTCATCAAAAACCACCAGATGGACATTTTCGTCCAGTAAAGTGTTAATTAACTTTATCATATAAATTATAATAGTAATGGTTTCTTTGTTTTCACTACATTAGATTTGTGTGGGATTTTGCATTTGTTTTTAAATACTATAAATTATTTAGACTTTTATTTATTTGATACAACACTGAATGAGTTTGAAAGTAACATTATAACAACTACTAGAATCATCTCTGGAGTCGGGTTGCTTGAGAGTGCAGCCCTAAGTGGGTGGTAAACTGAACCTTCTAGAAGAAGACGAAGAGTTGAAGAAGAAATACATTGTATGTGTGAAGAATAAATTTGATATCCTTGAATACTGATGAAGAAAAATTACTCCAGAAATCCTTAATCTAATGGAGGAGAGAAGAAAAGCTAAACCTAATAAGGAAAAATACCAAAAAATAAATAGACTTGTGAAGAAAAAATGCAATGTTGCCAAGGAAGAATGGATTAACACCCAGTGTACAGAGATTGAAAATAAGAAGGTAAAAGACAGCAAATATATGGATAAGAAAATTAGTGAAGTGACAGGAAAGACTCCATCAGCAAAAACAGGATGCTTAAAATCTAAGAATGGAGAAATCTTGATGGATAAAAAAGATATACTTAACAGATGGTCAGAATCAGTGATGTCGAGAAACCCACTTGTTGAGAAATTTATATGCAAAAACGGCTCGTTTGGGTTGAGAAAATATTTTACATAGAATTTTCTCAACCCAAACGAGCCGTTTTTGCATATAAAAGATGGTCAGAATACATTGGGGAACTATACAACGACAACACAAACCCAACCCCACACATAGAAATAGACACAGAAGGCCTTTCAATTATGCCTGATGTAGTGGAACATGCATTGAAGAAGATACATAAAGGCAAAGCAGCTGGTCCAGACGACATACCCATTGAACTTTTATTAGCCCTTAAAGAAGTGGGAATCCAGGAAGTGACAAAACTACTGAACACTATTTATGACACGGGTGAAATACCGGAAGACTTTAAAAAATCAGTCTTTATTGCATTGCCGAAAAAGCCAGGAACAACTGACTGTGAACAGTACAGGATAATTAGTCTAATGAGTCATCTTACCAAGGTTCTTTTAAGAGTGCTCATGTCTAGAATGAGGAATAAGATAAGACCAGAAATTTCTGATACTCAGTTGATTTTATAGCCGATAAAGGCACTAGAAATGCAATTTTTGCTCTAAACATGCTCATGGAAAGATCACTGGAAGTACAAAAGGATTTATACCTATGTTTTATCGATTATTCTAAAGCCTTTGACAAAGTGAGACATGGTGACCTATTCGACATGTTGTCAGACCTGAACATCGATGCTAAAGATCTAAGAATCTTTAGAAACCTTTACTGGCAGCAAATGGCAGCTATCAAAATTGAAAATGAATTGAGTGAATATAGACCAATTGAAAGAGGAGTGAGGCAGGGATGTGTATTTTCACCAGATCTTTTTATCTTATACAGCGAAATAATCCTACGAAACATCAATGAACATCAGGGAGTCAAAGTAGGCAGATGCAATATCAACAACTTGCGCTACGCTGATGACACAGTCCTCATTGTGGACTCCGAACGAAATCTACAGATTCTCCTCACAACAACAGTAGACGAGAGTGAAGAAAAAGGCTTGCAGTTAAACGTAAAGAAAACAGAGTGCATGGTTATCTCAAAACAATCAATTACACCCACATGTAGCATAACATAGCAAGGACCTGAGAATAAAACAAGTCGAAAGCTTTAAATATCTTGGATATACTATAACATCAAATGCAAAGAGTGACACAGAAATAAAGAAACGAATTGCAATGCCCAAGGATACTTTTTATAAAATGAAGTCCATATTCACGAAAAGGAACATAACAAATGCCACTAAAATTAACACCTTGAAATCATATGTATGGTCTGTTCTCTTATATGGCTGTGAGAGCTGGACACTGAACAAAGATACAGAGAAGAGATTAGAAGCTGCTGAAATGTGGTTCTTTAGAAGGATGCTAAAAATATCATGGACTGAAAGAAAAACAAATGTGGAAGTCATGGAACTGGCAGGATACAAAAGGTCCCTCATGAAAACTATAAGAAAGAGACAAATGGAATTTCTAGGACACATCTGTAGGAAGAATGGAATAGAGAAACAGATGCTATGTGGTAAAATAGAAGGGAGGAAAAGCAGAGGGTGTCAAAGAACTAAATATATCGACAGCTTCAATAACTATGTCACCAAGAACACAATGAGCAATTAATAAGGAGGATTGACAACAGAGAAGTCTGGCATGCCATGGTCGTCGATGTCTGCCGCAGATTTGACACATGAAGAAGAAGAATCATCGTCAGTATACCTGACATGCTAGGGTGATTTTTCTAACATAGTAAGTTTCAACTGTTTGGTTACGTGAATAAACCAAGTTAACATTATTCAAGTTAACAACATTATTCTAAGCTCAAAATGTCGGCCTCGTGATCGCTCTCTCTGTTGCTTTGAGACAACAAATTCTCTTTCAGCTCAGAATTTGATCTGAACAGATCAGCTGTTAGAGAAACAGGAAGTCTTTTAGTTAATATTATTACATTTTGTTTGCCACACCTTATTGTGAATAATATTCAATATTATTACTACTTCTATTTATGGAGATATTAATTGTCTTTCATCTTCCGCATTCTTCGTGAATAATATTTAATAATTGAAGTTAATAACCTACTATGAATAACATTAGCACACATATTATCTCACTGCCACAACCTCAAGCAACAAAATTCGCATTCTTTGGAACTGGTTCTTACGTACTGACAGTATTATGGTTCCTGTTGGGCATGGTCAGGTTTTTAGGGTGCTCGACTTGTACTCTGAGGGTTGCAGGTTTTAATCCCCGTCATACTAAACATTCTCGTTCTTTCAGCCGTGGGGGCGCTATAATTTACGGTAAATCCCACTATTCGTTGGTAAAAGAGTAGCCCAAGAGTTGGCGATGGGCAGTGATGACTAGCTGCCTTCTCTCTATCTTACACTGGTAAATTAGGGACGGCTAGCGCAGATATCCCTCGTGTAGCTTGGTGCGAAAATAAAAAAAACACACAAACAGTCCAGTTTATTCTGATTAACGAGAAACAACCCATGGAAGGACATTTGTAATGTTTAAATTAATCTCTGATTTATGTGATGTATAAACACAATAATCTAGAAGACAGCCCTTCACGACTGACCTATGTTTTTAAAGTCATGTGGCTATCTCAATGGTATCATCTCAGTGTTCACTACTGTTACAAGTAAACACGACTCTTAACTTTGGATATTTAACATTTGTTTTATCAAACGAACACTTCCTGTAATTACTGTGTGTATCATCTAACGGTGAAAGGTGCGAAAACGTGATAAAGAATGTTAACAAGTATTGATTGAAGGCGATACCCAGAAGAAATATTGTTCCACTGAAAATATATTTTTCGTGAGACTGTTATTTCAAATAAAATTTTCTTCAAAAGTAGGAGTCACTACTATTGATACTCTGAGTGGCTCCAACAATGTCAGTGTGCCTGACTGGCAGCATAAGGAATGGTTTCTAAAGTAGCCACACTAAATAGTTTGTTTTCTCATAGCAAAGCTACATTGGGCTATCTGCTGAGTCCACCAAGGGGAATCGAATCCCTGATTTGTAAATCCGTTGACTTACAGCTGTAACCACACAAGATAAAAGGAATCTTATAACTGAAGTTACAGGTTTAATTTATAGTTACAGGTATAGCCATATGACATCAAAACAGGTAGAAACATGGAAACTGACAAGTTGATATCCGAGGGAATATATTGAGTTGGTATATGAAGAATATATGCCAAGTGTTATAACAATATTTTGAGAAGAATGTCTTAAAGGATATTAATAATATTTTGCCAACAAGTCAGACATAATCTATTACATTCTTGAAGATACTGTGTAGGCAAAAATAAACTTTCCAGATAAAGATAATTATGACAGCTAGAAGCTTGAATCAACTGCGAAAACAGAAAACATCATTTGATAAGTGAACAAAAAAGTGACTAATAGTGATTTATTATTTAACTAATAGACAAAATAAGAAACCAAATAGTCACGAGTGACTGGCAAATTATCGACTAAAGCAGCAAAATGACTTTTAAGTTTGGCAAAGAGTCAAGAATAATTTGGCAGAGAGCTAAAACAAGTAATAAGAAGAATACAGTCCGTATTTTAGTAAATGATACATTAACAAGGCAACACTTGGGAATTCAATTGTAACACAGTATCACCAGCAATAATACTTCGATAAGACACTTCTGTGGTATTTTCAATAGTAACACAGTATCACCAGCAATAATACTTCGATAAGACACTTCTGTGGTATTTTCATTAGTAACACAGTATCACCGGTAATAATACTTCGATAAGATACTTCTGTGGTATTTTCAATAGTAACACAGCATCACCAGCAATAATACTTCGATAAGATACTTCTGTGGTATTTTGAATAGTAATACAGTATCACCAGCAATAATACTTCGATAAGATACTTCTGTGGTATTTTCAATAGTAACACAGTATCACCAGCAATAATAATTCGGTAAGACACTTCTGTGGTATTTTCAATAGTAACACAGTATTACCAGCAATAATACTTCGATAAGATACTTCTGTGGTATTTTCAATAGTTACACAGTATCACCAGCAATGATACTTCGATAAGACACTTCTTTGGTATTTTCAATAGTAATACAGTATCACCACCAATAATACTTCGATAAGACACTTCTGTGGTATTTTCAATAGTAATACAGTATCACCACCAATAATACTTCGATAAGACACTTCTGTGGTATTTTCAATAGTAACACAGTATTACCAGCAATAATACTTCGATAAGATACTTCTGTGGTATTTTCAATAGTAACACAGTATCACCAGCAATAATAATTCGGTAAGACACTTCTGTGGTATTTTCAATAGTAACACAGTATTACCAGCAATAATACTTCGATAAGATACTTCTGTGGTATTTTCAATAGTTACACAGTATCACCAGCAATGATACTTCGATAAGACACTTCTTTGGTATTTTCAATAGTAATACAGTATCACCACCAATAATACTTCGATAAGACACTTCTGTGGTATTTTCAATAGTAATACAGTATCACCACCAATAATACTTCGATAAGACACTTCTGTGGTATTTTCAATAGTAATACAGTATCACCACCAATAATACTTCGATAAGACACTTCTGTGGTATTTTCAATAGTAATACAGTATCACCACCAATAATACTTCGATAAGACACTTCTGTGGTATTTTCAATTGTAACACAGTGTTACCAGCAATAATACTTCGATAAGATACTTCTGTGGTATTTTCAATAGTAACACAGTATCACCAGCAATAATAATTCGGTAAGACACTTCTGTGGTATTTTCAATAGTAACACAGTATTACCAGCAATAATACTTCGATAAGATACTTCTGTGGTATTTTCAATAGTTACACAGTATCACCAGCAATGATACTTCGATAAGACACTTCTTTGGTATTTTCAATAGTAATACAGTATCACCACCAATAACACTTCGATAAGACACTTCTGTGGTATTTTCAATAGTAATACAGTATCACCACCAATAATACTTCGATAAGACACTTCTGTGGTATTTTCAATAGTAACACAGTATTACCAGCAATAATACTTCGATAAGATACTTCTGTGGTATTTTCAATAGTAACACAGTATCACCACCAATAATACTTCGATAAGACACTTCTGTGGTATTTTCAATTGTAACACAGTGTTACCAGCAATAATACTTCGATAAGATACTTCTGTGGTATTTTCAATAGTAACACAGTATCACCAGCAATAATAATTCGGTAAGACACTTCTGTGGTATTTTCAATAGTAACACAGTATTACCAGCAATAATACTTCGATAAGATACTTCTGTGGTATTTTCAATAGTTACACAGTATCACCAGCAATGATACTTCGATAAGACACTTCTTTGGTATTTTCAATAGTAATACAGTATCACCACCAATAATACTTCGATAAGACACTTCTGTGGTATTTTCAATAGTAATACAGTATCACCACCAATAATACTTCGATAAGACACTTCTGTGGTATTTTCAATAGTAATACAGTATCACCGGCAATAATACTTCGATAATATACTTCTGTGGTATTTTCAGTAGTAATACAGTCTCATGAACAACGATACTTTAACGAGACTTATATTCAAAAGTAATACAATACTACAAACAATGATACTTTAGCAAAACACCACTGTAATATTTGATAATAACACAGTACCACAAGCAATGATACTTTGGCAAGACACTATTTGATACTTTATAGTAAGAGTATCACAGATAATGATACTTTGGCAAGACACCACTGTGATATTTGGTAGTAACATAGTACCACAAACAATGATACTTTGGCAAAACGCTATATGATACTTCATAGTAAAAAGGTATGTTGGTAAAATGATGTTTATTACAATTTTGTAAAGAAAACAATAACAATGAATTCGAACTCTTAAAGTAGTAAAATCCTCAGTAAGTAAAGGTTTAGGAAAAGTATGAATTTAAACAACAAGTTCATACCCAATTCTTGTGGATCATAGTTAAGTTAAAATAACAGTAATAAAGATAAACAAATAAAATATTAAATAAACAACTAATTCTTTGTTTAAAAATTGATTTGAAAATAACTTAAAACTGATTTCCAATGACAGTTCATTTTGTCATTTACAACCAAATAACCGTCGTTCATGAAATTGATGATGTATATTTAGCGTTTAGACTACATTGCTTGTTATAAATAGAATCAAATCCCAAAATACGTATCATGTTTAAAGGAAAGGAAGTAATACAATATGATGTGTGTAGGAATTGTCAGAAAAGCCTAGCCGGTACTGGATAATGCACATGTGGTTGATATATTATATTTATTACTTTTCATTCCTGAGCTCTTGTTAGTAAAACGTGCAACTCATAATGAATTCTTCACTGAGACGTTAGACTGAGTTTGGAATTCTTGTATAGCAAGTGTCATAGTAAATTATTCGCATGTAAGAATTTTACGTGACTCCGTCATTAGAGCGCAAAAGAAACTGTAAAACATAACTTGAGAGGACACATAAGCGGTGTGTATGTGTGTGTTTTATTACAGCAAAGTCACATCGGGCTATCTGCTGAGCCCACAGAGGGCAATCGAACCCCTGATTTTAGCATTGTAAATCCGGAGACATACCGCTGTACTCGCGGGGAGAACACAGAAGCGGTTCCACGTTGTGAGTTACATACAGGTTTATGAACAACAGCGTAACAAAAGTACTAAATCGACTGTTTATAGTTATAATATGCGTACATTCACGTTTAGTAAATGTAGCTGGAATGCAGATGTAAACTGCTGACCGTTCCCAGTAGGACAGCGGTATGTCTGCGGACTCAAACCACTAGAAACTGGGTTTCGATACCCGTGGTGGGCAGAGCAAACATTGCCTACTGTGTAACTTTAGGCTTAATTCAAAACAATCACACCCTTAACTATATATTTCAAATATTTACATTTCACGCGAATTCCGTCTTTACGAAAATCTCTGTAAAATTACCAAACTAAGTCTTAATCGCATAATGTGTTTAGGCTGAATATTATCCAATTGAATTATTTCATTCTAATTGTTCTCATGAAGTATACCAAATACTGACTCGATAACGAACAGCATTTTAAATCACTGACAGTTCAGCGTTAGGTCTCACAGCACACAAGATTAAATTTAATTTTAGACACCGACAGTAGAGGGAGCATAGATAACCTATTTTGTAACTAGGTGCTTCTAGATAATAACTGTTTGTTTTTTCCTTTTTGGTACATTGAAGTTTTACCCACTTCTACAGAGATTCTCGATTAATAATATTTAAAGTGAATTTTAGTTTTGTTGTCAGAGATCTAATTGTAAATGTAATTCCCAGCGATCTATTCGTAGAGTAAGCAATTGTTGTTGTTTCGTCTGGTATTGTTCGTGGAAATGACTCCGTGAACAACAAATACAATAAAGTTTAATGTTCGGAACTATTCAGCTAAGAGCAAGGTGAGAGATTTGCGTGGGATTCATTGATGAATCTTATAAATGTTATTTGAGTGAATATATAAGGTGCGTAAATATATTAATCGGTTTGCAATTACTGGATTGAAAGTTTCAAAACTATATATATATGTTTATTCTTGTGTTTGGCATTAATACAAGTATCCGATTAAGTCTAAAGTGTTTATAACGTTAATTTGAGATTGAAGTTATCAGAGGACCACATTTAATGAAACGATAAGTTGATTCATGACGTATGAAGTTCCAGTTAATAAATATTTACTGCGTTACACACAAAGTAAACTATGTTTCACCACTGAGTTTGAAAAAAAAAACCCAGCAAACTCTACAAACCAGAACAGTGAGTACTTTTGAACTTACTAGCTTGGTGGCGCCAGTGTAATAAGACCTTATTGAGTAAAATTTTAATCACAAAGCTGCGTGATATGCAATCGGCTTTCTGACTACCGAGAAATGTTGAACTCCGTATTTTACCATTTCAAGTTCAGAAACTTACCACCACCCACCAGGTGGGGGGATTTCTGCGACAAATTTTGCCGTATTAATGTTCTCATGAAAGGCAGTTTCAATACGTGTTTATATGTTTTCTTTTAGCCAAGCCACATTGGGCTATCTGCTGACCCCTCTGAGGGGAATCGAATCCCTGATTTTAGCCTTGTAAATCCGTAGACTTACCGCTGTACTAGCGGGAGCATTTCAATATGAAGCACATCTGAGGACTTATAACTATAAAAACCGGGTTTAAATACCTTTCATGGCAATAAGGCATATTGCCCATTGAGTAGCTTTGCGCTTGCTTAACTACAAAAAACAATATGAAGTAAAGCTGTAAGTAAAGCTATTATATTTAATTTTGAGTTTCCTTGTTAATAAATAAGTAAATCTATGGACTTACAACACTAAGATCCGACGTTCGATTCTGCGAGGTTGATACAGCAAATAGCCCAATGTGGCTTTGCTCTGAAATAATAACAACAACAACGTTTTAACTTTAGGTAAAATATGTAACATTTATATGTAATAGATATTTGTTAAAATAATTAAGGGTTTATCTTTAAGAAAAATCAGTGACACAGCGATATGTTTACGGGTGGTGGACGCAGCACAGATAGCATTTTTACTTAAATATAAACAAACAACTGTACGAATATAGCTAGGTGGTTTGACTGACCTCGAAAACCTAAAAATATAGATATTTAGAAAACATTTATTAACCATTGTTATGGTTTGTATGCTTGTTACAATCCGGCAAAAAAATATTACAGCTTAATGTGCCTTAACGCATCAATATTAAACTATATTTAAGAATATGTGATGTTAAAAATATAATTGGCTTGATACTAATTTTGATAACATGTATTAGGCCTGGCATGTGGTTAAGGCACTCGACTCGTAACCTCAGGATCGCGGGTTCGAATCCCTGTCGTACCAAACATGCTCGCTCTTTCAGCCGTGGGGGCGTCATAATGTGACGGTGAATCCCACTATTCTTTGGTAAAAGAGTAGCCCAAGAGTTAACGGGTGGATGGTGATGACTAGCTGTCTTCTGTTTAGTCTTACACTGCTAAATTAGGGAAGGCTAGCGCAGATAGCCCTCGAGTAGCTTTGCGCGAAATTCAAAAACCAACAAACAATGACAAGCATTGTTGCAATCATTTATTGCTACCTTGATTATTATTGTATCAAATGGTTTATATTATTATAAGTAGTGTTCCAACTAGCGCTGTGTTTATTGCATCCAAGCCAGCATGAAGAGTTGTGAAGTGGGCAAAACATGCCAGTAATGCTGTTTAGAATACCATTATTATAATACATGCTTCTAATTCTTGAATCTTCCTAAGAAACGAAATAAAGAATGTAATCCTTATAAATATGAGAGGCCCAATACTTATGTTTAGCATAATTTACTGAATATAACAATATGTAAAAATTTGAAACTTTATAACAGGAAAAACAATTGGAAAATAGAGTTATTCAATTGGTATCGAGACACTCCCAAAGAATGGATGATGGAAAACAGCCAAATTCCCCTTTACTTTTTATTATCAGAAATTCTTGGTAATATAGGCCCAAACTTTGTATTAAGAACAAAACAAAAACACTGAAAATATTCGCAAAACATAGAACATGCGCATTAATTTACAAAACACTATCCTATCGTTTTCAATCACACGAAGTAGCGCCACCTTTTGGTAATGTATCAGTGAAAATATACACTAAAATGGTCAATCAATTAGTTAAGATTTGCATTTCATTGTGATAAATTAATAAAAGCCGAAACCATTAGTTACGAGTGAAAGTTCAGAACATAATACTCAGGACATGGCTTTGACCTTCTGGTAAAAAATTAGAAAAACCTGAAGAATTTATTAACAGATTAACCCTCCCCCTTTAACTTTTATTAACAGAGTAAACCTCCCCCTTTAGATTTTATCAACAGATTAAGCCTCCCCTTTAGATTTTATTAACAGATTAAGTCTCCCCCTTTAGATTTTATTAACAGATTAAGTCTCCCCCTTTAGATTTTATTAACAGATTAAGCCTCCCCTTTAGATTTTATTAACAGATTAAGCCTCCCCTTTAGATTTTATTAACAGATTAAGCCTCCCCTTTAGATTTTATTAACAGATTAAGCCTCCCCCTTTCCCAAATAAAGTTTTACGATGTTAAATTTCGGGTTTCGATGCCTGAGTTGGCCATAGCTTTGTGCCTAATAAAAACCAAATCAAACGTTAAAAGGTTAATTATGTATCATTTTTGGATTTCACAAGAACATTGTTTTTTCATATTCTATAACCTTGGCTATTTTACTTTCTACTTCTATATCTTCTGTTCAGTGTGCCGTTTTTTAAAACTTAGTATAATTGAGGTAATACAATAGTGCAAGTCGTGGTATTGAGTCAAGTGTAGGATGTGTCGTATTGGTTTTACGCACTCAAAGAAGTTGTTATACATTGTGATACTTAACTGTTTATTTATTTGAACAAAACAAGAAAACAATTTTCAATAAAAGTCTCATTGAAATATTTTCTTCAAAGTTAACATATCTAACATTATAAATTAATATAGTAAGAGTGGAGACAGATTATAACGGCACACACCGCTAACTCTTCATTTCTTGGACTATTTATTTCTGATCGAACAGTAAGGTTGGCTTGTCAGTTTCATAGGGCATATTCCGATACACATACTTGATATCATTTTGTGGCGACTGACTGCAAACCATAAATCTTCGAGCACACAATCCCAGTGCTCTAACCACTTAACCATGTGAGGTGTTTCAGAAAAAGAAAAGACTTATTACACTTAGCGAACTACAAGTACAAATACGTTCTCTTGTTACACTTAGCGAGATACCAGTACAAATACGTTCTCTTGTTACACTTAGCGAGATACCAGTACAAATACGTTCTCTTGTTACACTTAGCGAGATACCAGTACAAATACGTTCTCTTGTTACACTTAGCGAGATACCAGTACAAATACGTTCTCTTATTACACTGAGCGAGATACCAGTACAAATACGTTCTCTTGTTACACTTAGCGAGATACCAGTACAAATACGTTCTCTATTTGTTACACTTAACGAATTACCAGTACAAATACGTTTTCTATTTGTTACACTTAGCAAACTACCGGTACAAATACGTTCTCTATTTGTTACACTTAGCGAGATACCAGTACAAATAGGTTCTCTATTTGTTACACTTAGCGAACTACCAGTACAAATACGTTCTTTATTTGTTACACTTAGAGAGATATCAGTACAAATACGTTCTCTATTTGTTACACTTAGCGAACTACCACTAAAAATAGATTCTCTATTTGTTACACTTAGCGAACTACCAGTACAAATACGTTCTTTATTTGTTACACTTAGCGAGATATCAGTACAAATACGTTCTTTATTTGTTACACTTAGCGAACTACCAGTACAAATACGTTCTCTATTTGTTACACTTAGCGAGATATCAGTACAAATACGTTCTCTATTTGTTACACTTAGCGAGATACCAGTACAAATACGTTCTCTATTTGTTACACTTAGCGAGATACCAGTACAAATACGTTCTCTATTTGTTACACTTAGCGAACTACCAGTACAAATACGTTCTCTATAGTTAGATTTAGCGAGCTACCAATACAAAGATATTTTCATCTTGCTACACTTAGCCAGCTACCACTATAAATAGGTTCTCTATTTGCTACACTTAGCCAGCTACCACTATAAATAGGTTCTCTATTTGCTACACTTAGCCAGTACCACTATAAATAGGTTCTCTATTTACTACACTTAGCCAGCTACCACTATAAATAGGTTCTCTATTTGCTACACTTAGCCAGCTACCACTATAAATAGGTTCTCTATTTGCTACACTTAGCCAGCTACCACTATAAATAGGTTCTCTATTTGCTACACTTAGCCAGCTACCACTATAAATAGGTTCTCTATTTGCTACACTTAGCCAGTACCACTATAAATAGGTTCTCTATTTACTACACTTAGCCAGCTACCACTATAAATAGGTTCTCTATTTGCTACACTTAGCCAGCTACCACTATAAATAGGTTCTCTATTTGCTACACTTAGCCAGCTACCACTATAAATAAATTCTATGGTAGTTTGAAAATCGTTAACTTAAAATAATTTTTTCTTTTTTCAACTTCACAAGGAAGTTTTTTTTTCTTTTGGTTTAATTATCTGAATAGAAAGTAATTGTTATTTTACTTGTTTCTGAAATCCACCAATAAAATCTATTGCCATTTTTACGTTGAACGATTCATTTCTGAAGTAAAGTTTTACATTATCTTGCTGAAAAATCAATTGTTATAATAGAATGGTGACTTTATCACTTAAATAAAGTTCAATTGTTTTAATACGTTTAACAGTTCGGTCAGATTATTAAAACATAACAACCTTACTTAACTGAATATATCTGTCCACAAAGAGGAATTGTTAAGTCAAACAATCTACATGTCTCATCTGACACCAGATAGACAAACAATCTATGTGGTACATGCGAAATAAACAATTTACATTTTTCAACTGGCACCAGTCTGACACATAATTTACATGGTTTCACTGTCACCAGTCTGACAAATATTCTACGTGCTTCTATTGGCTCCAACCACAAATCGTCACAATTATAAAACGAATGAGATTTCAAGATTTATTATATATGTATCTATAAGAACAAACCTGTTTGTTCTGTTGTTAAATTTTAAAACCTATAAGAAACATTTGCTAAACCTGTCTTGTTTCTTTTTTCAAACCTGTTAGTGTTGAAAGACGGATTTGCTTCTAAACCAAAACATCTTCTTTTGCTAATACATTATTACAGAATTGAAACCACAAAATATGAAATACATGAAAGTCAACAGTACCAGGGATCTTTCATCAACTTCCTTGTAATTTTGTGTTTCATGATTATAAGTTAACAACGATGAAACGTCCTTTTCATCTGATGATGACAATTTAACAACATCGAAACGTCAGTATCATATGATGACAAATTAACAACAGTGAACGTGTTCGTATCAGTAAATGACCACAGGTTAACAAATGCGAAACATTGTGTGCTATTTCTATTTTATCCGCACCACCTAGTACTGCCAAAATTAGTTTATTTAACACATTATAAGTTTTTATTTGTTACTAAGCAATATATTGAGCTGTCTTTAGTGTGCCTATCTCAAATGTCGAAACTCATTGTTACTAAGCAATATATTGAGCTATCTTTAGTGTGACTATCTCAAATGTCGAAACTCATATTTTAATGTATTTTATTATATCCCTAAATCACTTCAATTGTGTTTTACAAGTTATGTCATTGTCTCTCTTTAATAGTAATTTAATAACAGGTATTACTTGTAATGCTTAACATATATGATATACTTATTTTTATTATGATTATTTGTTTGCATTGTTAGCTTAGTATGTGGACTTAAGGCCAGCTTTGGAACATAAATGTACCCTAAGCTGGTTGAGCTCCGTGAGATATTCTTGGGATTACGGCCGAAAATTTCGCTAAAAGTATTTTACACTCAGTAAGTAAAACAGATCTATTAAATTAGCTATACCGGTTACTGGGATAATTCTTGTATATTGATATTTCTTGTTTTCGTCAGAAACTAATCGTAAGTGCTAAAATATGAAAAATTTCAAACAAATATTCTGATTGTTTTTAATATCTTAAGCTAATCTAATTCTCAGATATAATTACTTAGCCGGTAACTAGTTTGTTAAAAATTAGAGTAGAGCTTATTTATATACACGAAATAGCAAAAACAATTTCCAACATGGTAGTGAGATTCAGAAAATGAGCGTATTGCAATGACCATTATAACACCTTAGAAAATATCCGACAGCCAAAACAATGAGAAGTAGATGATAAAATGTAAAGGTAACCCTTGAATTGGAAGTGCGTCAATTCCTTGATATTTAATTATATATAATTAAATCAGATATATAATTACTTTTTATTCTTTTATTTCAACAAGTTGGAAAATTCTATAAAGTTATTTTCCAATTTCATGAACCTAAGACACACACACAAAAAAAAAAAACTTTACGTAGGTCAATCTTAAGATGAAAATAAAACATTACCTCAGAGGTGCTGAGGAAATGTGAAAGTTTCTTAATAACTGAATCACTAAGCATAAGACAATCTATAACTATATTCTTACCAAAAACATTTTATAAACTCTAACAACGATAATCAAATGTTTACAAGTGATTTTAACACAAAACAACACGATCACGAGCTTCTTATCCATTAGAAAACTGTTTCAAATTAGGACAAAATAATATCCGTATTTAAAAAAAAACATACTAAATTTCTTATAAACAGAAATATCTGTTTGTAATACATTTGTAGACTTGTTCTGTTGAGAACGTAGCAAAAAAAGTGGAAAATCAATAATAGTGTTAAAGTGACATTCTATTGAACAATTAGAAGTAACAGTGCAGTATCACATCTAGTAATACCGTTTTGTTCTGTTGAACAATTAGAAGTAACAGTGCAGTATCACATCTAGAAATACCGTTTTGTTCTGTAGAACAATTAGAAGTAACAGTGCAGTATCACATCTAGTAATACCGTTTTGTTCTGTTGAACAATTAGAAGTAACAGTGCAGTATCACAACTAGTAATACCGTTTGGTTCTGTTGAACAATTAGAAGAAACAGTGCAGTATCACAACTAGTAATACCGTTTTGTTATGTTTAATAACTAGAAGTAACAGTGCAGTATCACATCTAGTAATACCGTTTTGTTCTGTAGAACAATTAGAAGTAACAGTGCAGTATCACATCTAGTAATACCGTTTTGTTCTGTTGAACAATTAGAAGTAACAGTGCAGTATCACAACTAGTAATACCGTTTTGTTATGTTTAATAACTAGAAGTAACAGTGCAGTATCACGTCTAGTAATACCGTTTTATTTTTTAAATAACTTGAAGTAACAGTGCAGGGTCACATCTAGTAATACCGTTTTAGTTTCTTAAATAAATATAAGTAACAGTGCAGGACCACATCTCATAATACCATTTTGTTCCGTTAAATAACTAGAAATAATATTGCATGTCCTCATCTATTAATACCGTGTTGCTCTGGTGAATTACTAGAAGTTCCAGTCAATTATTACACTAGTATGGTACGAGCTACGTTCTTATTCTGTAGTGTCAGTTATTACACTAGTATGGTACGAGCTACGTTCTTATTCTGTAGTGTCAGTTATTACACTAGAATGGTACGAGCTACGTTCTTATTATGTAGTGTCAGTTATTACACTAGTATGGTACGAGCTACGTTTTTATTATGTAGGGTCAATTATTACACTAGTATGGTACGAGCTACGTTCTTATTATGTAGTGTCAGTTATTACACTAGTATGGTACGAGCTACGTTCTTATTATGTAGTGTCAGTTATTACACTAGTATGGTACGAGCTACTTTCTTAATATGTAGGGTCAATTATTACACTAGTATGGTACGAGCTACTTTCTTATTCTGTAGGGTCAATTATTACACTAGAATGGTAAGAGCTACTTTCTTATTCTGTAGGGTCAATTATTACACTAGTATGGTACGAGCTACTTTCTTATTCTGTAGGGTCAATTATTACACTAGTATGGTACGAGCTACTTTCTTATTCTGTAGTGTCAGTTATTACACTAGTATGGTACGAGCTACGTTCTTATTCTGTAGTGTCAGTTATTACACTAGTATGGTACGAGCTACGTTCTTATTATGTAGTGTCAGTTATTACACTAGTATGGTACGAGCTACGTTCTTATTATGTAGGGTCAATTATTACACTAGTATGGTACGAGCTACGTTCTTATTATGTAGTGTCAGTTATTACACTAGTATGGTACGAGCTACGTTCTTATTCTGTAGTGTCAGTTATTACACTAGTATGGTACGAGATACGTTCTTATTATGTAGTGTCAGTTATTACACTAGTATGGTACGAGCTACTTTCTTATTCTGTAGGGTCAATTATTACACTAGAATGGTAAGAGCTACTTTCTTATTATGTAGGGTCAATTATTACACTAGTATGGTACGAGCTACGTTCTTATTCTGTAGTGTCAGTTATTACACTAGTATGGTACGAGCTACTTTCTTATTATGTAGGGTCAATTATTACACTAGTATGGTACGAGCTACTTTCTTATTCTGTAGGGTCAATTATTACACTAGAACGGTAAGAGCTACTTTCTTATTCTGTAGGGTCAATTATTACACTAGTATGGTACGAGCTACTTTCTTATTATGTAGGGTCAATTATTACACTAGTATGTTACGAGCTACTTTCTTATTATGTAGGGTCAATTATTACACTAGTATGTTACGAGCTACTTTCTTATTCTGTAGGGTCAATTATTACACTAGTATGGTACGAGCTACTTTCTTATTCTGTAGGGTCAATTATTACACTAGAATGGTAAGAGCTACTTTCTTATTATGTAGGGTCAATTATTACACTAGAATGGTAAGAGCTACTTTCTTATTATGTAGGGTCAATTATTACACTAGTATGGTACGACCTACTTTATTATTCTGTAGGGTCAATTATTACACTAGAATGGTAAGAGCTATTTTCTTATTCTGTAGGGTCAATTATTACACTAGTATGGTACGAGCTACTTTCTTATTATGTAGGGTCAATTATTACACTAGAATGGTAAGAGCTACTTTCTTATTCTGTAGGGTCAATTATTACTCTAGTATGGTACGAGCTACTTTCTTATTATGTAGGGTCAATTATTACACTAGAATGGTAAGAGCTACTTTCTTATTATGTGGGATCAATTATTACACTAGTATGGTACGAGCTACTTTCTTATTCTGTAGGATAAATTATTACACTAGTATGATACGAGCTACTTTCTTATTCTGTAGGGTCAATTATTACACTAGTATGTTACGAGCTACTTTCTTATTATGTAGGGTCAATTATTACACTAGTATGGTACGAGCTACTTTCTTATTCTGTAGGGTCAATTATTACACTAGTATGTTACGAGCTACTTTCTTATTATGTAGGGTCAATTATTACACTAGTATGGTACGAGCTACTTTCTTATTCTGTAGGGTCAATTATTACACTAGAATGGTAAGAGCTACTTTCTTATTATGTAGGGTCAATTATTACACTAGTATGGTACGAGCTACTTTCTTATTCTGTAGGGTCAATTATTACACTAGAATGGTAAGAGCTATTTTCTTATTCTGTAGGGTCAATTATTACACTAGTATGGTACGAGCTACTTTCTTATTATGTAGGGTCAATTATTACACTAGAATGGTAAGAGCTACTTTCTTATTCTGTAGGGACAATTATTACACTAGTATGGTACGAGCTACTTCTTATTATGTAGGGTCAATTATTACACTAGAATGGTAAGAACTACTTTCTTATTATGTGGGATCAATTATTACACTAGTATGGTACGAGCTACTTTCTTATTCTGTAGGATAAATTATTACACTAGTATGGTACGAGCTACTTTCTTATTCTGTAGGGTCAATTATTACACTAGTATGTTACGAGCTACTTTCTTATTATGTAGGGTCAATTATTACACTAGTATGGTAATGAGCTACTTTCTTATTATGTAGGGTCAATTATTACACTAGTATGGTAAGAGCTACTTTCTTATTATGTAGGGTCAATTATTACACTAGAATGGTACGAGATACTTTCTTATTATGTAGGGTGAATTATTACACTAGAATGGTAAGAGCTACTTTCTTATTATGTAGGATCAATTATTAAACTAGTATGGTACGAGCTACTTTCTTATTCTGTAGGATCAATTATTACACTAGTATGGTACGAGCTACTTTCTTATTATGTAGGGTCAATTATTACACTAGAATGGTAAGAGCTACTTTCTTATTATGTGGGATCAATTATTACACTAGTATGGTACGAGCTACTTTCTTATTCTGTAGGATCAATTATTACACTAGTATAGTACGAGCTACTTTCTTATTCTGTAGGGTCAATTATTACACTAGTATGTTACGAGCTACTTTCTTATTATGTGGATCAATTATTACACTAGTATGGTACGAGCTACTTTCTTATTCTGTAAGGTCAATTATTACACTAGTATGTTACGAGCTACTTTCTTATTATGTAGGGTCAATTATTACACTAGTATGGTAATGAGCTACTTTCTTATTATGTAGGGTCAATTATTACACTAGTATGGTAAGAGCTACTTTCTTATTATGTAGGGTCAATTATTACACTAGAATGGTAATGAGATACTTTCTTATTATGTAGGGTGAATTATTACACTAGAATGGTAAGAGCTACTTTCTTATTATGTAGGGTCAATTATTACACTAGTATGTTACGAGCTACTTTCTTATTATGTAGGGTCAATTATTAGACTAGTATGGTACGAGCTACTTTCTTATTATGTAGGGTCAATTATTACACTAGAATGGTAATGAGATACTTTCTTATTATGTAGGGTGAATTATTACACTAGAATGGTAAGAGCTACTTTCTTATTATGTAGGGTCAATTATTACACTAGTATGTTACGAGCTACTTTCTTATTCTGTAGGATCAATTATTAGACTAGTATGGTACGAGCTACTTTCTTATTCTGTAGGGTCAATTATTACACTAGTATGGTACGAGCTACTTTCTTATTCTGTAGGGTCAATTATTACACTAGTATGGTAAGAGCTACTTTCTTATTATGTGGGATCAATTATTACACTAGTATGGTACGAGCTACTTTCTTATTCTGTAGGGTCAATTATTACACTAGTATGTTACGAGCTACTTTCTTATTATGTAGGGTCAGTTATTACACTAGTATGGTACGAGCTACTTTCTTATTCTGTAGGGTCAATTATTACACTAGTATGTTACGAGCTACTTTCTTATTATGTAGGGTCAATTATTACACTAGAATGGTACGAGCTACTTTTTTATTATGTAGGGTGAATTATTACGCTAGAATGGTAAGAGCTACTTTCTTATTATGTAGGATCAATTATTAGACTAGTATGGTACGAGCTACTTTCTTATTCTGTAGGATCAATTATTACACTAGTATGGTACGAGCTACTTTCTTATTCTGTAGGATAAATTATTACATTAGTATGGTACGAGCTACTTTCTTATTCTGTAGGGTCAATTATTACACTAGTATGTTACGAGCTACTTTCTTATTCTGTAGGGTCAATTATTACACTAGAATGGTAAGAGCTATTTTCTTATTCTGTAGGGTCAATTATTACACTAGTATGGTACGAGCTACTTTCTTATTATGTAGGGTCAATTATTACACTAGAATGGTAAGAGCTACTTTCTTATTCTGTAGGGACAATTATTACACTAGTATGGTACGAGCTACTTCTTATTATGTAGGGTCAATTATTACACTAGAATGGTAAGAACTACTTTCTTATTATGTGGGATCAATTATTACACTAGTATGGTACGAGCTACTTTCTTATTCTGTAGGATAAATTATTACACTAGTATGGTACGAGCTACTTTCTTATTCTGTAGGGTCAATTATTACACTAGTATGTTACGAGCTACTTTCTTATTATGTAGGGTCAATTATTACACTAGTATGGTACGAGCTACTTTCTTATTATGTAGGGTCAATTATTACACTAGTATGGTAAGAGCTACTTTCTTATTCTGTAGGATCAATTATTACACTAGTATAGTACGAGCTACTTTCTTATTCTGTAGGGTCAATTATTACACTAGTATGTTACGAGCTACTTTCTTATTATGTGGGATCAATTATTACACTAGTATGGTACGAGCTACTTTCTTATTCTGTAAGGTCAATTATTACACTAGTATGTTACGAGCTACTTTCTTATTATGTAGGGTCAATTATTACACTAGTATGGTACGAGCTACTTTCTTATTATGTAGGGTCAATTATTACACTAGTATGGTAAGAGCTACTTTCTTATTATGTAGGGTCAATTATTACACTAGAATGGTACGAGATACTTTCTTATTATGTTGGGTGAATTATTACACTAGAATGGTAAGAGCTACTTTCTTATTATGTAGGGTCAATTATTACACTAGTATGTTACGAGCTACTTTCTTATTATGTAGGGTCAATTATTAGACTAGTATGGTACGAGCTACTTTCTTATTATGTAGGGTCAATTATTACACTAGAATGGTACGAGATACTTTCTTATTATGTAGGGTGAATTATTACACTAGAATGGTAAGAGCTACTTTCTTATTATGTAGGGTCAATTATTACACTAGTATGTTACGAGCTACTTTCTTATTCTGTAGGATCAATTATTAGACTAGTATGGTACGAGCTACTTTCTTATTCTGTAGGGTCAATTATTACACTAGTATGGTACGAGCTACTTTCTTATTCGGTAGGGTCAATTATTACACTAGTATGGTAAGAGCTACTTTCTTATTATGTGGGATCAATTATTACACTAGTATGGTACGAGCTACTTTCTTATTCTGTAGGGTCAATTATTACACTAGTATGTTACGAGCTACTTTCTTATTATGTAGGGTCAATTATAACACTAGTATGGTACGAGCTACTTTCTTATTCTGTAGGGTCAATTATTACACTAGAATGGTACGAGCTACTTTCTTAATATGTAGGGTCAATTATTACACTAGTATGGTACGAGCTACTTTCTTATTCTGTAGGGTCAATTATTACACTAGAATGGTAAGAGCTACTTTCTTATTCTGTAGGGTCAATTATTACACTAGTATGGTACGAGCTACTTTCTTATTCTGTAGGGTCAATTATTACACTAGTATGGTACGAGCTACTTTCTTATTCTGTAGTGTCAGTTATTACACTAGTATGGTACGAGCTACGTTCTTATTCTGTAGTGTCAGTTATTACACTAGTATGGTAACGAGCTACGTTCTTATTATGTAGTGTCAGTTATTACACTAGTATGGTAATGAGCTACGTTCTTATTATGTAGGGTCAATTATTACACTAGTATGGTACGAGCTACGTTCTTATTATGTAGTGTCAGTTATTACACTAGTATGGTAATGAGCTACGTTCTTATTCTGTAGTGTCAGTTATTACACTAGTATGGTACGAGCTACGTTCTTATTATGTAGTGTCAGTTATTACACTAGTATGGTACGAGCTACTTTCTTATTCTGTAGGGTCAATTATTACACTAGAATGGTAAGAGCTACTTTCTTATTATGTAGGGTCAATTATTACACTAGTATGGTACGAGCTACGTTCTTATTCTGTAGTGGTCAGTTATTACACTAGTATGGTACGAGCTACTTTCTTATTATGTAGGGTCAATTATTACACTAGTATGGTACGAGCTACTTTCTTATTCTGTAGGGTCAATTATTACACTAGAATGGTAAGAGCTACTTTCTTATTCTGTAGGGTCAATTATTACACTAGTATGGTACGAGCTACTTTCTTATTATGTAGGGTCAATTATTACACTAGTATGTTACGAGCTACTTTCTTATTATGTAGGGTCAATTATTACACTAGTATGTTACGAGCTACTTTCTTATTCTGTAGGGTCAATTATTACACTAGTATGGTACGAGCTACTTTCTTATTCTGTAGGGTCAATTATTACACTAGAATGGTAAGAGCTACTTTCTTATTATGTAGGGTCAATTATTACACTAGAATGGTAAGAGCTACTTTCTTATTATGTAGGGTCAATTATTACACTAGTATGGTAATGACCTACTTTTATTATTCTGTAGGGTTAATTATTACACTAGAATGGTAAGAGCTATTTTCTTATTCTGTAGGGTCAATTATTACACTAGTATGGTACGAGCTACTTTCTTATTATGTAGGGTCAATTATTACACTAGAATGGTAAGAGCTACTTTCTTATTCTGTAGGGTCAATTATTACCTAGTATGGTACGAGCTACTTTCTTATTATGTAGGGTCAATTATTACACTAGAATGGTAAGAGCTACTTTCTTATTATGTGGGATCAATTATTACACTAGTATGGTACGAGCTACTTTCTTATTCTGTAGGATAAATTATTACACTAGTATGATACGAGCTACTTTCTTATTCTGTAGGGTCAATTATTACACTAGTATGTTACGAGCTACTTTCTTATTATGTAGGGTCAATTATTACACTAGTATGGTACGAGCTACTTTCTTATTCTGTAGGGTCAATTATTACACTAGTATGTTACGAGCTACTTTCTTATTATGTAGGGTCAATTATTACACTAGTATGGTACGAGCTACTTTCTTATTCTGTAGGGTCAATTATTACACTAGAATGGTAAGAGCTACTTTCTTATTATGTAGGGTCAATTATTACACTAGTATGGTACGAGCTACTTTCTTATTCTGTAGGGTCAATTATTACACTAGAATGGTAAGAGCTATTTTCTTATTCTGTAGGGTCAATTATTACACTAGTATGGTACGAGCTACTTTCTTATTATGTAGGGTCAATTATTACACTAGAATGGTAAGAGCTACTTTATTATTCTGTAAGGACAATTATTACACTAGTATGGTACGAGCTACTTCTTATTATGTATAGTCAATTATTACACTAGAATGGTAAGAACTACTTTCTTATTATGTGGGATCAATTATTACACTAGTATGGTACGAGCTACTTTCTTATTCTGTAGGATAAATTATTACACTAGCATGGTACGAGCTACTTTCTTATTCTGTAGGGTCAATTATTACACTAGTATGTTACGAGCTACTTTCTTATTATGTAGGGTCAATTATTACACTAGTATGGTACGAGCTACTTTCTTATTATGTAGGGTCAATTATTACACTAGTATGGTAAGAGCTACTTTCTTATTATGTAGGGTCAATTATTACACTAGAATGGTACGAGATACTTTCTTATTATGTAGGGTGAATTATTACACTAGAATGGTAAGAGCTACTTTCTTATTATGTAGGATCAATTATTAAACTAGTATGGTACGAGCTACTTTCTTATTCTGTAGGATCAATTATTACACTAGTATGGTACGAGCTACTTTCTTATTATGTAGGGTCAATTATTACACTAGAATGGTAAGAGCTACTTTCTTATTATGTGGGATCAATTATTACACTAGTATGGTACGAGCTACTTTCTTATTCTGTAGGATCAATTATTACACTAGTATGGTACGAGCTACTTTCTTATTCTGTAGGGTCAATTATTACACTAGTATGTTACGAGCTACTTTCTTATTATGTGGGATCAATTATTACACTAGTATGGTACGAGCTACTTTCTTATTCTGTAAGGTCAATTATTACACTAGTATGTTACGAGCTACTTTCTTATTATGTAGGGTCAATTATTACACTAGTATGGTACGAGCTACTTTCTTATTATGTAGGGTCAATTATTACACTAGTATGGTAAGAGCTACTTTCTTATTATGTAGGGTCAATTATTACACTAGAATGGTACGAGATACTTTCTTATTATGTAGGGTGAATTATTACACTAGAATGGTAAGAGCTACTTTCTTATTATGTAGGGTCAATTATTACACTAGTATGTTACGAGCTACTTTCTTATTATGTAGGGTCAATTATTAGACTAGTATGGTAATGAGCTACTTTCTTATTATGTAGGGTCAATTATTACACTAGAATGGTACGAGATACTTTCTTATTATGTAGGGTGAATTATTACACTAGAATGGTAAGAGCTACTTTCTTATTATGTAGGGTCAATTATTACACTAGTATGTTACGAGCTACTTTCTTATTCTGTAGAATCAATTATTAGACTAGTATGGTACGAGCTACTTTCTTATTCTGTAGGGTCAATTATTACACTAGTATGGTACGAGCTACTTTCTTATTCGGTAGGGTCAATTATTACACTAGTATGGTAAGAGCTACTTTCTTATTATGTGGGATCAATTATTACACTAGTATGGTAATGAGCTACTTTCTTATTCTGTAGGGTCAATTATTACACTAGTATGTTACGAGCTACTTTCTTATTATGTAGGGTCAATTATTACACTAGTATGGTACGAGCTACTTTCTTATTCTGTAGGGTCAATTATTACACTAGTATGTTACGAGCTACTTTCTTATTATGTAGGGTCAATTATTACACTAGAATGGTACGAGCTACTTTTTTATTATGTAGGGTGAATTATTACGCTAGAATGGTAAGAGCTACTTTCTTATTATGTAGGATCAATTATTAGACTAGTATGGTACGAGCTACTTTCTTATTCTGTAGGATCAATTATTACACTAGTATGGTACGAGCTACTTTCTTATTCTGTAGGATAAATTATTACACTAGTATGGTACGAGCTACTTTCTTATTCTGTAGGGTCAATTATTACACTAGTATGTTACGAGCTACTTTCTTATTATGTAGGGTCAATTATTACACTAGTATGGTACGAGCTACTTTCTTATTCTGTAGGGTCAATTATTACACTAGTATGTTACGAGCTACTTTCTTATTATGTAGGGTCAATTATTACACTAGTATGGTACGAGCTACTTTCTTATTCTGTAGGGTCAATTATTACACTAGAATGGTAAGAGCTACTTTCTTATTATGTAGGGTCAATTATTACACTAGTATGGTACGAGCTACTTTCTTATTCTGTAGGGTCAATTATTACACTAGAATGGTAAGAGCTATTTTCTTATTCTGTAGGGTCAATTATTACACTAGTATGGTACGAGCTACTTTCTTATTATGTAGGGTCAATTATTACACTAGAATGGTAAGAGCTACTTTCTTATTCTGTAGGGTCAATTATTACACTAGTATGGTACGAGCTACTTCTTATTATGTAGGGTCAATTATTACACTAGAATGGTAAGAACTACTTTCTTATTATGTGGGATCAATTATTACACTAGTATGGTACGAGCTACTTTCTTATTCTGTAGGATAAATTATTACACTAGTATGGTACGAGCTACTTTCTTATTCTGTAGGGTCAATTATTACACTAGTATGTTACGAGCTACTTTCTTATTATGTAGGGTCAATTATTACACTAGTATGGTACGAGCTACTTTCTTATTATGTAGGGTCAATTATTACACTAGTATGGTAAGAGCTACTTTCTTATTATGTAGGGTCAATTATTACACTAGAATGGTACGAGATACTTTCTTATTATGTAGGGTGAATTATTACACTAGAATGGTAAGAGCTACTTTCTTATTATGTAGGATCAATTATTAAACTAGTATGGTACGAGCTACTTTCTTATTCTGTAGGATCAATTATTACACTAGTATGGTACGAGCTACTTTCTTATTATGTAGGGTCAATTATTACACTAGAATGGTAAGAGCTACTTTCTTATTATGTGGGATCAATTATTACACTAGTATGGTACGAGCTACTTTCTTATTCTGTAGGATCAATTATTACACTAGTATAGGTACGAGCTACTTTCTTATTCTGTAGGGTCAATTATTACACTAGTATGTTACGAGCTACTTTCTTATTATGTGGGATCAATTATTACACTAGTATGGTACGAGCTACTTTCTTATTCTGTAAGGTCAATTATTACACTAGTATGTTACGAGCTACTTTCTTATTATGTAGGGTCAATTATTACACTAGTATGGTAATGAGCTACTTTCTTATTATGTAGGGTCAATTATTACACTAGTATGGTAAGAGCTACTTTCTTATTATGTAGGGTCAATTATTACACTAGAATGGTACGAGATACTTTCTTATTATGTAGGGTGAATTATTACACTAGAATGGTAAGAGCTACTTTCTTATTATGTAGGGTCAATTATTACACTAGTATGTTACGAGCTACTTTCTTATTATGTAGGGTCAATTATTAGACTAGTATGGTACGAGCTACTTTCTTATTATGTAGGGTCAATTATTACACTAGAATGGTACGAGATACTTTCTTATTATGTAGGGTGAATTATTACACTAGAATGGTAAGAGCTACTTTCTTATTATGTAGGGTCAATTATTACACTAGAATGGTACGAGATACTTTCTTATTATGTAGGGTGAATTATTACACTAGAATGGTAAGAGCTACTTTCTTATTATGTAGGGTCAATTATTACACTAGTATGTTACGAGCTACTTTCTTATTCTGTAGGATCAATTATTAGACTAGTATGGTACGAGCTACTTTCTTATTCTGTAGGGTCAATTATTACACTAGTATGGTACGAGCTACTTTCTTATTCGGTAGGGTCAATTATTACACTAGTATGGTAAGAGCTACTTTCTTATTATGTGGGATCAATTATTACACTAGTATGGTACGAGCTACTTTCTTATTCTGTAGGGTCAATTATTACACTAGTATGTTACGAGCTACTTTCTTATTATGTAGGGTCAATTATTACACTAGTATGGTACGAGCTACTTTCTTATTCTGTAGGGTCAATTATTACACTAGTATGTTACGAGCTACTTTCTTATTATGTAGGGTCAATTATTACACTAGAATGGTACGAGCTACTTTTTTATTATGTAGGGTGAATTATTACGCTAGAATGGTAAGAGCTACTTTCTTATTATGTAGGATCAATTATTAGACTAGTATGGTACGAGCTACTTTCTTATTCTGTCGGATCAATTATTACACTAGTATGGTACGAGCTACTTTCTTATTATGTAGGGTCAATTATTACACTAGTATGTTCGAGCTACTTTCTTATTCTGTAGGATCAATTATTACACTAGTATAGTACGAGCTACTTTCTTATTCTGTAGGGTCAATTATTACACTAGTATGTTACGAGCTACTTTCTTATTATGTGGGATCAATTATTACACTAGTATGGTACGAGCTACTTTCTTATTCTGTAAGGTCAATTATTACACTAGTATGTTACAAGCTACTTTCTTATTATGTAGGGTCAATTATTACACTAGTATGGTACGAGCTACTTTCTTATTATGTAGGGTCAATTATTACACTAGTATGGTAAGAGCTACTTTCTTATTATGTAGGGTCAATTATTACACTAGAATGGTACGAGATACTTTCTTATTATGTAGGGTGAATTATTACACTAGAATGGTAAGAGCTACTTTCTTATTATGAAGGGTCAATTATTACACTAGTATGTTACGAGCTACTTTCTTATTATGTAGGGTCAATTATTAGACTACTATGGTACGAGCTACTTTCTTATTATGTAGGGTCAATTATTACACTAGAATGGTACGAGATACTTTCTTATTATGTAGGGTGAATTATTACACTAGAATGGTAAGAGCTACTTTCTTATTATGTAGGGTCAATTATTACACTAGTATGTTACGAGCTACTTTCTTATTCTGTAGGATCAATTATTAGACTAGTATTGTACGAGCTACTTTCTTATTCTGTAGGGTCAATTATTACACTAGTATGGTACGAGCTACTTTCTTATTCGGTAGGGTCAATTATTACACTAGTATGGTAAGAGCTACTTTCTTATTATGTGGGATCAATTATTACACTAGTATGGTACGAGCTACTTTCTTATTCTGTAGGGTCAATTATTACACTAGTATGTTACGAGCTACTTTCTTATTATGTAGGGTCAATTATTACACTAGTATGGTACGAGCTACTTTCTTATTCTGTAGGGTCAATTATTACACTAGTATGTTACGAGCTACTTTCTTATTATGTAGGGTCAATTATTACACTAGAATGGTACGAGCTACTTTTTTATTATGTAGGGTGAATTATTACGCTAGAATGGTAAGAGCTACTTTCTTATTATGTAGGATCAATTATTAGACTAGTATGGTACGAGCTACTTTCTTATTCTGTAGGATCAATTATTACACTAGTATGGTACGAGCTACTTTCTTATTATGTAGGGTCAATTATTACACTAGTATGTTACGAGCTACTTTCTTATTATGTAGGGTCAATTATTACACTAGTATGGTAAGAGCTACTTTCTTATTATGTAGGGTGAATTATTACACTAGAATGGTAAGAGCTACTTTCTTATTATGTAGGGTGAATTATTACACTAGTATGGTACGAGCTACTTTCTTGTTATGTAGGGTGAATTATTACACTAGAATGGTAAGAGCTACTTTCTTATTATGTAGGATCAATTATTAGACTAGTCTGGTACGAGCTACTTTCTTATTCTGTAGGATAAATTATTACACTAGTATGGTACGAGCTACTTTCTTATTCTGTAGGGTCAATTATTACACTAGTATGTTACGAGCTACTTTCTTATTATGTAGGGTCAATTATTACACTAGTATGGTACGAGCTACTTTCTTTTTATGTAGGGTCAATTATTACACTAGTATGGTAATAGCTACTTTCTTATTATGTAGGGTCAATTATTACACTAGAATGGTACGAGATACTTTCTTATTATGTAGGGTGAATTATTAGACTAGTATGGTACGAGCTACTTTCTTATTATGTAGGGTCAATTATTACACTAGAATGGTACGAGATACTTTCTTATTATGTAGGGTGAATTATTACACTAGAATGGTAAGAGCTACTTTCTTATTATGTAGGGTCAATTATTACACTAGTATGTTACGAGCTACTTTCTTATTCTGTAGGATCAATTATTAGACTAGTATGGTACGAGCTACTTTCTTATTCTGTAGGGTCAATTATTACACTAGTATGGTACGAGCTACTTTCTTATTCTGTAGGGTCAATTATTACACTAGTATGGTAAGAGCTACTTTCTTATTATGTGGGATCAATTATTACACTAGTATGGTACGAGCTACTTTCTTATTCTGTAGGGTCAATTATTACACTAGTATGTTACGAGCTACTTTCTTATTATGTAGGGTCAATTATTACACTAGTATGGTACGAGCTACTTTCTTATTCTGTAGGGTCAATTATTACACTAGTATGTTACGAGCTACTTTCTTATTATGTAGGGTCAATTATTACACTAGTGTGGTACGAGCTACTTTCTTATTCTGTAGGGTCAATTATTACACTAGAATGGTAAGAGCTATTTTCTTATTCTGTAGGGTCAATTATTACACTAGTATGGTACGAGCTACTTTCTTATTATGTAGGGTCAATTATTAAACTAGAATAGTAAGAGCTACTTTCTTATTCTGTAGGGTGAATTATTACACTAGTATGGTACGAGCTACTTCTTATTATGTAGGGTCAATTATTACAGTAGAATGGTAAGAGCTACTTTCTTATTATGTGGGATCAATTATTACACTAGTATGGTACGAGCTACTTTCTTATTCTGTAAGGTCAATTATTACACTAGTATGTTACGAGCTACTTTCTTATTATGTAGGGTCAATTATTACACTAGTATGGTACGAGCTACTTTCTTATTATGTAGGGTCAATTATTACACTAGTATGGTAAGAGCTACTTTCTTATTATGTAGGGTCAATTATTACACTAGAATGGTACGAGATACTTTCTTATTCGGTAGGGTCAATTATTACACTAGTATGGTAAGAGCTACTTTCTTATTATGTGGGATCAATTATTACACTAGTATGGTACGAGCTACTTTCTTATTCTATAGGGTCAATTATTACACTAGAATGGTACGAGATACTTTCTTATTATGTAGGGTGAATTATTACACTAGAATGGTAAGAGCTACTTTCTTATTATGTAGGGTCAATTATTACACTAGTATGTTACGAGCTACTTTCTTATTCTGTAGAATCAATTATTAGACTAGTATGGTACGAGCTACTTTCTTATTCTGTAGGGTCAATTATTACACTAGTATGGTACGAGCTACTTTCTTATTCGGTAGGGTCAATTATTACACTAGTATGGTAAGAGCTACTTTCTTATTATGTGGGATCAATTATTACACTAGTATGGTACGAGCTACTTTCTTATTCTGTAGGGTCAATTATTACACTAGTATGTTACGAGCTACTTTCTTATTATGTAGGGTCAATTATTACACTAGTATGGTACGAGCTACTTTCTTATTCTGTAGGGTCAATTATTACACTAGTATGTTACGAGCTACTTTCTTATTATGTAGGGTCAATTATTACACTAGAATGGTACGAGCTACTTTTTTATTATGTAGGGTGAATTATTACGCTAGAATGGTAAGAGCTACTTTCTTATTATGTAGGATCAATTATTAGACTAGTATGGTACGAGCTACTTTCTTATTCTGTAGGATCAATTATTACACTAGTATGGTACGAGCTACTTTCTTATTATGTAGGGTCAATTATTACACTAGTATGTTACGAGCTACTTTCTTATTCTGTAGGATCAATTATTACACTAGTATAGTACGAGCTACTTTCTTATTCTGTAGGGTGAATTATTACACTAGTATGTTACGAGCTACTTTCTTATTATGTGGGATCAATTATTACACTAGTATGGTACGAGCTACTTTATTATTCTGTAAGGTCAATTATTACACTAGTATGTTACGAGCTACTTTCTTATTATGTAGGGTCAATTATTACACTAGTATGGTACGAGCTACTTTCTTATTATGTAGGGTCAATTATTACACTAGTATGGTAAGAGCTACTTTCTTATTATGTAGGGTCAATTATTACACTAGAATGGTACGAGATACTTTCTTATTATGTAGGGTGAATTATTACACTAGAATGGTAAGAGCTACTTTCTTATTATGTAGGGTCAATTATTACACTAGTATGTTACGAGCTACTTTCTTATTATGTAGGGTCAATTATTAGACTAGTATGGTACGAGCTACTTTCTTATTATGTAGGGTCAATTATTACACTAGAATGGTACGAGATACTTTCTTATTATGTAGGGTGAATTATTACACTAGAATGGTAAGAGCTACTTTCTTATTATGTAGGGTCAATTATTACACTAGTATGTTACGAGCTACTTTCTTATTCTGTAGGATCAATTATTAGACTAGTATGGTAATGAGCTACTTTCTTATTCTGTAGGGTCAATTATTACACTAGTATGGTACGAGTTACTTTCTTATTCGGTAGGGTCAATTATTACACTAGTATGGTAAGAGCTACTTTCTTATTATGTGGGATCAATTATTACACTAGTATGGTACGAGCTACTTTCTTATTCTGTAGGGTCAATTATTACACTAGTATGTTACGAGCTACTTTCTTATTATGTTGGGTCAATTATTACACTAGAATGGTACGAGCTACTTTTTTATTATGTAGGGTCAATTATTACGCTAGAATGGTAAGAGCTACTTTCTTATTATGTAGGATCAATTATTAGACTAGTATGGTACGAGCTACTTTCTTATTCTGTAGGATCAATTATTACACTAGTATGGTACGAGCTACTTTCTTATTATGTAGGGTCAATTATTACACTAGTATGTTACGAGCTACTTTCTTATTATGTAGGGTCAATTATTACACTAGTATGGTAAGAGCTACTTTCTTATTATGTAGGGTGAATTATTACACTAGAATGGTAAGAGCTACTTTCTTATTATGTAGGGTGAATTATTACACTAGTATGGTACGAGCTACTTTCTTATTATGTAGGGTGAATTATTACACTAGAATGGTAAGAGCTACTTTCTTATTATGTAGGATCAATTATTAGACTAGTATGGTACGAGCTACTTTCTTATTCTGTAGGATAAATTATTACACTAGTATGGTACGAGCTACTTTCTTATTCTGTAGGGTCAATTATTACACTAGTATGTTACGAGCTACTTTCTTATTATGTAGGGTCAATTATTACACTAGTATGGTACGAGCTACTTTCTTATTATGTAGGGTCTATTATTACACTAGTATGGTAATAGCTACTTTCTTATTATGTAGGGTCAATTATTACACTAGAATGGTACGAGATACTTTCTTATTATGTAGGGTGAATTATTAGACTAGTATGGTACGAGCTACTTTCTTATTATGTAGGGTCAATTATTACACTAGAATGGTACGAGATACTTTCTTATTATATAGGGTGAATTATTACACTAGAATGGTAAGAGCTACTTTCTTATTATGTAGGGTCAATTATTACACTAGTATGTTACGAGCTACTTTCTTATTCTGTAGGATCAATTATTAGACTAGTATGGTACGAGCTACTTTCTTATTCTGTAGGGTCAATTATTACACTAGTATGGTACGAGCTACTTTCTTATTCTGTAGGGTCAATTATTACACTAGTATGGTAAGAGCTACTTTCTTATTATGTAGGGTCAATTATTACACTAGAATGGTACGAGATACTTTCTTATTATGTAGGGTGAATTATTACACTAGAATGGTAAGAGCTACTTTCTTATTATGTAGGGTGAATTATTACACTAGTATGTTACGAGCTACTTTCTTATTATGTAGGGTCAATTATTACACTAGTATGGTACGAGCTACTTTCTTATTCTGTAGGGTCAATTATTACACTAGTATGGTAAGAGCTACTTTCTTATTATGTGGGATCAATTATTACACTAGTATGGTACGAGCTACTTTCTTATTCTGTAGGGTCAATTATTACACTAGTATGGTACAAGCTACTTTCTTATTCTGTAGGGTCAATTATTACACTAGAATGGTAAGAGCTATTTTCTTATTCTGTAGGGTCAATTATTACACTAGTATGGTACGAGCTACTTTCTTATTATGTAGGGTCAATTATTACACTAGAATGGTAAGAGCTACTTTCTTATTCTGTAGGGTGAATTATTACACTAGTATGGTACGAGCTACTTCTTATTATGTAGGGTCAATTATTACACTAGAATGGTAAGAGCTACTTTCTTATTATGTGGGATCAATTATTACACTAGTATGGTACGAGCTACTTTCTTATTCTGTAAGGTCAATTATTACACTAGTATGTTACGAGCTACTTTCTTATTATGTAGGGTCAATTATTACACTAGTATGGTACGAGCTACTTTCTTATTATGTAGGGTCAATTATTACACTAGTATGGTAAGAGCTACTTTCTTATTATGTAGGGTCAATTATTACACTAGAATGGTACGAGATACTTTCTTATTATGTAGGGTGAATTATTACACTAGAATGGTAAGAGCTACTTTCTTATTATGTAGGGTCAATTATTACACTAGTATGTTACGAGCTACTTTCTTATTATGTAGGGTCAATTATTAGACTAGTATGGTACGAGCTACTTTCTTATTATGTAGGGTCAATTATTACACTAGAATGGTACGAGATACTTTCTTATTCTGTAGGGTCAATTATTACACTAGAATGGTAAGAGCTACTTTCTTATTATGTAGGGTCAATTATTACACTAGTATGGAACGAGCTACTTTCTTATTCTGTAGGGTCAATTATTACACTAGAATGGTAAGAGCTATTTTCTTATTCTGTAGGGTCAATTATTACACTAGTATGGTACGAGCTACTTTCTTATTATGTAGGGTCAATTATTACACTAGAATGGTAAGAGCTACTTTCTTATTCTGTAGGGTGAATTATTACACTAGTATGGTACGAGCTACTTCTTATTATGTAGGGTCAATTATTACACTAGAATGGTAAGAGCTACTTTCTTATTATGTGGGATCAATTATTACACTAGTATGGTACGAGCTACTTTCTTATTCTGTAAGGTCAATTATTACACTAGTATGTTACGAGCTACTTTCTTATTATGTAGGGTCAATTATTACACTAGTATGGTAATGAGCTACTTTCTTATTATGTAGGGTCAATTATTACACTAGTATGGTAAGAGCTACTTTCTTATTATGTAGGGTCAATTATTACACTAGAATGGTACGAGATACTTTCTTATTATGTAGGGTCAATTATTACACTAGTATGGTACAAGCTACTTTCTTATTCTGTAGGGTCAATTATTACACTAGAATGGTAAGAGCTATTTTCTTATTCCAGTAGGGTCAATTATTACACTAGTATGGTACGAGCTACTTTCTTATTATGTAGGGTCAATTATTACACTAGAATGGTAAGAGCTACTTTCTTATTCTGTAGGGTGAATTATTACACTAGTATGGTACGAGCTACTTCTTATTATGTAGGGTCAATTATTACACTAGAATGGTAAGAGCTACTTCTCTTTATTATGTGGATCAATTATTACACTAGTATGGTACGAGCTACTCTTCTTATTCTGTAAGGTCAATTATTACACTAGTATGTTACGAGCTACTCTTCTTATTATGTAGGGTCAATTATCATTAACTAGTATGGCAATGAGCTACTTTCTTATTCTGTAGGGTGAATTATTACACTAGTATGGTACGAGCTACTCTTATTATGTAGGGTCAATTATTACACTAGAATGGTAAGAGCTACTTTCTTATTATTATGTGGATCAATTATTACACTAGTATGGTACGAGCTACTTCTCTTATTCTGTAAGGTCAATTATTACACTAGTATGTTACGAGCTACTTTCTTATTATGTAGGGTCAATTATTACACTAGTATGGTACGAGCTTACTTTCTTATTATGTAGGGTCAATTATTACACTAGTATGGTAAGAGCTACTTTCTTATTATGTAGGGTCAATTATTACACTAGAATGGTAATGAGATACTTTCTTATTATGTAGGGTGAATTATTACACTAGTATGTTACGAGCTACTTTCTTATTCTGTAGGATCAATTATTAGACTAGTATGGTACGAGCTACTTTCTTATTCTGTAGGGTCAATTATTACACTAGTATGGTACGAGCTACTTTCTTTATTCTGGTAGGGTCAATTATTACACTAGTATGGTAAGAGCTACTTTCTTATTATGTGGATCAATTATTACACTAGTATGGTACGAGCTACTTTCTTATTCCTGTAGGGTCAATTATTACACTAGTATGTTACGAGCTACTTTCTTATTATGTAGGGTCAATTATTACACTAGTATGGTACGAGCTACTCTTATTCTGTAGGGTCAATTATTACACTAGTATGTTACGAGCCACTTTCTTATTATGTAGGGTCAATTATTACACTAGAATGGTACGAGCTACTTTTATTATGTAGGGTGAATTATTACGCCAGAATGGTAAGAGCTACTTTCTTATTATGTAGGATCAATTATTAGACTAGTATGGTACGAGCTACTTTCTTATTCTGTAGGATCAATTATTACACTAGTATGGTACGAGCTACTTTCTTATTATGTAGGGTCAATTATTACACTAGTATGTTACGAGCTACTTTCTTATTATGTAGGGTCAATTATTACACTAGTATGGTAAGAGCCACTTTCTTATTATGTAGGGTGAATTATTACACTAGAATGGTAAGAGCTACTTTCTTATTATGTAGGGTGAATTATTACACTAGTATGGTACGAGCTACTTTCTTATTATGTAGGGTGAATTATTACACTAGAATGGTAAGAGCTACTTTCTTATTATGTAGGATCAATCATTTCACTAGTATGGTACGAGCTACTTTCTTATTATTCAGTGTTTATAATTATAATTGTATACTGTCGGTTTCTTTCTTATTATGTAGGGTCAATTATTACACTAAAATGGTAAGAGCTACTTTCTTATTCTGTAGGGTCAATCATTTCACTAGTATGGTACGAGCTACTTTTTTATTATTCAGTGTTTATAATTATAATTGTATACTGTCGGTTTCTTTCTTATTATGAAGTGTCTATAATTATACTAGAATAGCAAAAAAATCTATTCTAAGTTGTTTGTAAATAAACATGTATGGTAACACTAACTTTCTTATTGTGTAGAGTCTATAGTTAAACTAGTACTGACAAGAATACTTTCTTATTCTGTGATTTATATATATATCAGAATAGTAACAGATAATTCTTATTCTGTGAATTATATATATATCAGAATAGTAACAGATACTTTCTCATTCTGTAGTGTATATAAATATACAAGTACAGTAACAGATATTTTCTTATTCTGTAGTGTATATAAATATACAAGTACAGTAACAAATATTTTCTCATTCTGTAGTGTATATAAATATACAAGTAGAGTAACAGATATTTTCTCATTCTGTAGTGTATATAAATATACAAGTACAGTAACAGATATTTTCTCATTCTGTAGTGTATATAAATATACAAGCAGTAACAGATACTCCTTCTCTCATTCCAGTAGTGTATATAAATATACAAGTACAGTAACAGATATTTTCTTTGTATTGTAGTATATATATATACAAGTACAATAACAGATATTTTCTTATTCTGTAGTGTAATAAATATACAAGTACAGTAACATGTACTTTCTCATTCGGTAGTGTATATAAATATACAAGTACAGTAACAAATATTTTCCTCATCTCCTGTAGTGTATATAAACATACAAGTACAGTAACAGATAATTCTCTCTCCAT
>NC_134835.1:18276365-18335577 GCF_004210375.1 Tachypleus tridentatus
TAACGTTGTAGTTGCTGTGTCTGTTTTCTTTAAGTGGATTCCATTTTCTATAATCGACATGCGGGAAAAGATCAGTTTCGGTTTGCTTTGTGTTACACAGTTGCCATGACAACTACAGACGAAACGTTAAAATTCTGATGTCTGTCCCCCTCTTCTTCTCGCATGCTGTATACTGCAGTACATTTAGAACGTAGAGAATCAAAGTAAGTTTATTTTCTAAATAAGTTATTCACACGCGTGCAGAATTAAACATTGAATAGCTCTGTATATATTATGCTTTAATTAAGATAATTTTGAATCTGTCAAGTGAAAGTACAGTGGGATGCCTTGACCCAGAGACCAAAACACTCTTAACTTAAATACCCTTGGTTGATTTTTTGTAGGCTAAGAATAAGTACAAGTTTCATGTGAAGTTGATCTCACAATAATATCTACAAATAAGGAAAACATAGTTTTGATATTATCATGAGAAAACTGTTTGGATTATCTTTAAATTAACCGAGAACATGGAAAAGGATATAATCTGTATTTTGTAAAAGACAGTATTATAAACCATGTACATTCATTTGTTAGTAAGACGATGGTGACTGTTAACTTTATTAATTAAGATCGAAATATTGAAACAGTCAACAGATGTTCATGAAAACACACATAACTATGATTAATGTGTTAAATATATTACAAGTAGAAATAAGCAATTCGTCTTAGAGCAAGAATATGAAGTTTATTAATCATACCGACTAATTTATTTTATATTTACTGTTTTATTATGTCAAACCTGGGATATTTTAGAAATAATGAAACCAATTTAGACGAGGGTTATTGACTGTGAAGAAGTAGTTTGTGTTGTTGTTTTTTATATTGTCTAAAGAAGTTTTCTGATCTATATATTATATTTGTAATCAATTGCAAAGCTACAAAATTCGGTATTTGTTCTCAGCCCACTGTGTCATAAAGGAGTCTACTCTACATACCACTGTGTCACAGGGGGCCTACTCTACATACCACTGTGTCACAGAGGGGTCTACTCTACATACCACTGTGTCACAGAGGGTTCTACTCACATACCACTGTGTCACAGAGGGTTCTACTCTACATATCACTGTGTCACAGAGGGTTCTACCTCTACATACCATTGTGTCACAGAGGGTGTACTCTCACACCTACTGTGTCACAGGAGGTCTACTCTACATACCACTGTGTCACAGAGGGTTCTACTCCACATACCACTGTGTCACAGGAGGTCTACTCTACATACCACTGTGTCACAGAGGTTCTACTCTACATACCACTGTGTCACAGAGGTTATGCTACATACTGTGTCACAGAGGTCTACTCCACATCACTGTGTCACAGAGGGTTCTACTCCATACCACTGTGTCACAGAGGGATCTACTCTACATACCACTGTGTCACAGAGGGTCTACTCCACATACCACTGTGTCACAGGGTCTACTCTACATACCGCTGTGTCACAGAAGGTTCTACTCTACATGCCGCTGTGTCAGGGTTCTACTCTACATACTGCTGTGTCACAGGGGTTCTACTACATACCACTGTGTCAGGGGTTCTACTCTACATACCACTGTGTCACAGAGGGTTCTACTCTACATACCACTGTGTGCAGGGTTCTACTCTACCCATTGTGTCACAGAGGTCTGCTCACATACCACTGTGTCACAGAGGGTTCTACTCTACATACCACTGTGTGTCGAGGTCTGCTACATGCCACTGTGCCACAGAGGGTTCTACTCCATACCACTGTGTCATGAGGGGTTCACTCTACATACCACTGTGTGTCAGAGGGTTCTACCTCTACATATCACTGTGTCACGGGGTTCTACTCTACATACCACTGTGTCACGGGGTGTACTCTACATACACTGTGTCCACATACCACTGTGCACTGGGGACTACTCTGCACACATACCACTGTGTCACAGAGGGTTCTGCTCTACATACCACTGTGTCACAGAGGGGTCTACTCTACATGCGGCTGTGTCACAGAGGTTCTACTACATACAGCTGTGTCACAAAGGGTTACTCTACATGCCACTGCTGTGTCACAGAGGGTTCTACTCTACATGCCACTGTGTGCACAGAGGAGATTCTACTCTACATACCACTGTGTCACAGAGGGTTCTACTACATACCACTGTGTCACAGAGTTCTACGCACAGACCACTGTGTGTCTGGGGTTTCTCCTCTACATACCACTGTGTCACAGAGGGTTCTACCTCTACATGCCACTGTGTCACAGAGGGTTCTACTCTACATACCACTGTGTCACAGAGGGTTTCTACTCTACATTGCCACTGTTGTCACCCAGAGGGACTACTCTACCACCACTGTGTCACAGAGGGGTCTACTCCCACATACCACTGTGTCACAGAAGGGTCTACTCTACATACCACTGTGTGACATGGGTTCTACTACTACATACCACCACTGTGTCACAGAGGGTTCTCTCTACATACCACTGTGTCACAGGGGTCTACTCTACATACCACTGTGTCACAGAGGTTCTACTCTACATACCACTGTGTCACAGAGGGACTCTACTACATACCAGCTGCAGTCACAGAGGGTTCTACTCTACGTACCACCACTGTCACAGAGGGTGCTACTCTACATACCACTGTGTCACAGAGGGGTCTACTCTACATACCACTGTGTCACAGAGGGTCTCTCTACATACCACTGTGTCACATAGGGACTACTCTACATACCACTGTGTGTCAGAGGTCTACTCACATACCACTGAGGGGTCTACTCCACAGGGGTTCTCTCTCACCCCCTGTGTGTCACAGAGGGGTCTACTCTACATACCACTGTGTGCAGAGGGGTCTACTCTACATACCACTGTGTCACAGGGGTCACTCTACATACCACTGTGTCACAGAGGGGTTCTACTCACACATACCACTGTGTCACAGAGGGGTCTACTGCACTGTGTCAGGGGTTCTACTCTACATACCACTTGTGTCACTGAGGGTTCTACTCTACATACCACTGTGTCACAGAGGGTTCTACTCATACCACTGTGTCACAGAGGGGTTACTCTCTATACCACTGTGTCACAGAGGTTCTCTTCACTGTGTGTCACAGAGGGTTCTACTCTACATACCACTGTGTACAGAGGGGACTACTCTACATACCACTGTGTCACAGAGGGTTCTACTCTACATACCACTGTGTCACAGAGGGTTCTACTCTACATGTACCACTGTGTCACAGAGGGTCTCTACTCTACATACACACTCACTGTGTCACAGAGGGGTTCTCTCTACCACTGTGTCACAGAGGTGTCTACTTGAGCTACCCAATTTGTACCACTTATTTATTTTATCTTCAACTTTAGTTAAACTTTAAAAATATTCAAAACCACAGTGCAGTGGCATGTTGTCAATTGCACATTGGTTCTTTGTGTTTCTTTGAATTTCAAATTTTAAAACAATATTTTAAATTATTAAACATGTAATTTATAAATTACTAAGTAATATATACGTGGCAATATGTATTTATAACAACCAACATTCTACAACCCACATTTCTGTTTTTGTCGACAGGTGTTAGACAGTATGGAAGAAATTTTTAAATGTTTTTATGTGTATACTTGTCTTTATTTTATTAATAAGTAAACATAAAACATATTCCCTGTTACGTTATCAATTATAAAATATATTATGATGATATTAATGAAATGTCCATTAATCTACAAACCAGGTATTTTACACAAAAGTAGCCATTTCTTTCTATATAATGTTTGAACAAGTAATTGTTCACTCTAATCTCTTGTACTACTGACACTGTTACCTTTACCGTTTCAAGGGCTTGCTGCACTTTATGTATGTTACGACTATCTTTAAATTTATATGTCAGTTTTACAGTTTTCCTTTAATAATTCGCAAAGGAAAACTCTACAAATTCGTCACAATAAAGAAACATTTTTTTTATATTTCTCGTCAGTTCATGAAATAAAATATGGTATTTCACGAAGTACTATTTGTTGTTAAGCACAAAGCTACACACTGGTCTATCCTATTTGTTAACACCCCAGAATGACTGAATCCCGAATCGTACTGTAAACTCATATGATAACCAATGACTCAAGGAAGGTATATATAGTTTTATCTCGTTACGAGAAATAGTTTATATCTTTATAGAAGTGACCTTGAAAGAAAACTAAAGTTTACAAAAATGAAATGAATTAACAGCTTTAATTAATGTTCTCACATGCAAACTAACATGTACAAATTAACAACAAATTATAACGAATGAATATAAATAAGTAACACTGGTTTATATATAACAAAATAACGTGTTAGGTGCCTTTAATTCATTGTAATAAGTAGGAAGTAAAAACTGCCGATCCACCAATATAACGAATGATTTCATAATACTGAGATGTCATCGTTATGGTTCAGAATATTTTGAAAACAATTTATGTTTGATACTATAATATAGAGTCAGTACTTTACAACGGATAATAATAATAATTGACAAAATAATGAAAATGAGTCTCACACTCACTTGTAAGTGAAACTAAATCAGAACGAAAGATTGTGAAAATACTTTAAAACACCTAGTGTAATAATGTTGTGGAGCATTTCTAAAGATTATACAGAATGACGTTGAAATCCCACTATTCGGTTAATAAGAGTTGTCCAAGAGGTGGTGGAAGACGATGTTGACTAGTGTATCATATCAAAACTAGAAACAGTTCATTCTAGTTTAAAATTATGTGTAGTATGTATGTATTTTTATACGATATAACAAAGTTACCGAACTTTCTCAACAAGAAACTAAAATGTAAAAGTGTAATTCTTACTCTCGTAAACACATGGTGTTCATGTCTCACCTGATGGTTAACTGTAATTATAACTTATTTTGTCACTACAAATACTCTATCTATCTATCTTTAAAATGTGTCAGCTGTTTGTTTGTTTCCTTCAATACGTTATTTAGGACACATTTTGTTTAGTTCGGAAGATGTTATACAAGACATTTAAACATTCTTACATGTTTACTTGTTTACATTTCGTTAAATATTAATGTGAGCATTCTCTATTGTGTTATAAATTACAAAATACAAAATTATAGTTAATAATATGTCCACCAGAGTTTACATTCCAGACATTTTACATTCCAGTTGCTACTGATATCTACATGTTGTTGTAACCTACAGTAAGTTTCCAGGACAGATATATCAGTTGTATTCTTATAACACAACAGTAACTGGCTACTTTACATTTAATTACAGTATTATAGAGACATGCAGAGAGATAAACACTGAGCCAGTAGGAAACTGTGAGTGAATATTTGTTATTTATATGTAAAACATTTCTGTTAACGTGGCTCATGTTGTGGTGGAATAACAATAAAACTGTAAATGGAAATGGTGTGATTAGGGTGGAATGAATGTAAGTAGTCAAAACTTTTTGAAAACCCTCACACACAGTTTACATATAACGGATATACACATATAGTTTATATACAAATAAATTGTCTGGAACACACCTAGCTATTGCAACATTAGAATAAACGAACCTCAATGAACGCTATTATAGCCACTACTTAGATATTTTAACATAAAAACACACAACACAGGTGTCTATAAAGATATTTCATTTATTTCACTAAGGTATACAGACTGCATAGATGATTTTTCTATCCTAAATCATGTAGACTGGCTGTTTGTTACTGTTATACTATTAAAATTCTCACAAAGTTACACGAGAATTATCTGCGCTAGTCGTCCCTAATTTAGCTGTGTGAGATCAGAAGGAAGGAAGATAGTCATCATCATTCGCCGCCAACCGTTGGTTACATCTTAACTTACAAATTGTGGGATTGCCCATCTGGCCATATCGAGATTAACCGTCACTTGTAAAGCCTCTATAGATGAGAGGGCTAGCAAGATTTATCAGAGGAGATTTCGAACTCGCGACCCTTATAATTCGAGCTGAGATCGCTATCCATGTGGCCATAACGGGACGGTATACATACACTTAGTTCAGTGTGACCACATATTCCTGTTTGTCACGTGACAGGAGTCATTTGTACCGTTTCTAAAGCTCTACAGTTTCAAACATCTGAAACTCTTACCTGAGTATTTGTTATGATTAACCTGTCGTCTTCTTTACTTCAACATATTAAGAAAACTTAGAGATCAAGAAATTTTCTTATTCAGAGGTTGTCAGAGAAATGAATTTCTCATTGTTTCGGTCGTGTTTTGTCAAACAGAAAACAAATATATTTTACTGTGACTTGAAACATCGTGGTTTATGTGAAGATTTATGAAAACAACCATGAATGCAACGTTCACAGGTTTGTTGGTTTGAATGGGGAAGCTTCAAGGTAACACAGCTACAGCGGGTGTGGAAAAACACCACGATCCAGTAGATTCTATTTTCACCAGTTCATCAGGGAACCAAACTCTCCGCTTCACAAAAAGACACGCACGACAAAGACCGATTTATTTAACGTTATACGCGAAAATACATAGATTGATAACAATGTGACGTGATATTTTACTGACACTGTTTGACAGAAATGTTGAACTTATAGTATAATGTCTGAGTAATGATCAAACTCGTGAATAATAAAAATTGGCTTGCAATTGAATATAGACACGAAGCGTAATACTTTAACAGTAAATATTATGACTCTCTAAGAGAGGGCGTTATTTTTTGAGAATTAGATATTGTGTTTTACAACAAAATGTAATTAACACTAGTAAACCAACTGGACCCTAATGTGTATTATTTTTTTAATCTTTCATGAACGTTTTTTTTACAATCAAACTTACATCTAAATATTAAGAACAATCTATAATGATTTAAGATAAATAAACAAAACTAGTTTCTATGTGACTAAATAAAACTTATTATCAGACTTTTTTACTAGGTAACATATTCAATACAATCAAAAAAACATTTTCCATTATTTACCAATAATTTAAGTTCAAGGTCCGGTTTTATTGATAGTTCAACTGTATATGTTTCAATATTGTCTCCATACGGGAAAGTTTGTTTAAGTTGATAAAGTAGATGTGTTGTATGTGGTTACTATAACCCTGCTATTCATTTTTCATCATCAGATACCTAAAATAAAATACTAAACGACTTCCTATACATTACAATTTATATATTGTTCACAGTTCCAACTTTTAGAGAATTCAACTGTATAGGATTCTGAATATAATTACAATAAAAAACATATTGTTATATCACAGTGTAAGAATATGTTTTGTATGTAATAAGTGCATAATAATACTGTAGATACTTCTGTATCAGAGACGTTTAATAAAATACTAAATGACTTTCTGTACTTGTTTGTTTGGTTTGTTTTGGAATAAAGCACAAATCTATACATTGGACTAGCTGTGCTATGCCCACCATGGGTATCGAATCCCGGTTTTAAGCGGTGCTTCTTGTACTTTAACACATTGGTTTTATTTCATGTTCCGGCATTAAGATAATCACATGTAACTTGCTATATAACCAAACTCAGAAACTTATTATCCGTATAATAATAACACATTAAACTTGCTACCAACTTTCAGACATTACACTGTATTTGGTTCAGTAAATGAAAACTCACTAATCCTTTAAAATGTACTATTTCACACTTATGTATGTCGAATTATATAAATGTGGTCAGTGTTTGAGGAAACGTTTCCATGTGTAATGTGTAAACTATTTTCAGTTCCTACTCTGGGTCCTCCAGCGACAAACTCTAAACAACAACGTTTGTTAAAAATCTGTTGGTTTTGTAAATACTTTATTAACTTCTAGAATCTACCATGTAAGCGTGGAAAGTTATTAGTGTTACGTTAAGTGTTGTTCTTCAATCGCTCTCTTCCCAGTTGTAAGGAATTCAACATCAGCTTTAGTGTTTCTTCACATGATATTAATTGTTTTTTGTCTTCATTCAAACTTTTTTCATTCACAAGTCGTTAAGTGTTGCTATTGTGGTTAAGAATCAACGATAGGTTCAATACACACGTTTTACTTCTACTGTTTGTTTAATTCATGAAACTAAATTCTAAAACAGTTAACCCATCGTCTTCACATAGTCTCCTATGGCACAGCGGTAAGTTTATGTAGTTACAACGTTCAAATGCGGTGTATTATTCACAAGTGAACAAAGCAGATAGACCAGTGTGGCTTTGTTCTTGTAAAAAAACAACATATTTTTATCGTTATGTCATATCAGAGAAATAAAATATTCTGTCGTTCAGCTTTAATTTTATAAAATAAGAAACTCTCTGGAAACTCTCTGTTGACTCTCTGTAAATAATGTAGCCTAAGAATCTTATGATTCATTCTATTGTTAAGAGTCCCAGTTTCACTTACATCATAAGTGTCTACCATATAAACCCTACTGGAACATAAAAGGTTGGACGAACCTATCACATTGAATAACCTTTAATGATCACAACTTTGATTTTACACGTTTGGTATTTGTCTTTTCTCTTCTGGGAGCCACACTGCTGCTGGAAATAGTAAGGTTGTCCGTAAACACAGCTTGATATGGTGAGTGAATACATTCACATTAGTAATCAATCAACATGAGATTGACATGAATACACCTCCTTCTAGATGCTTTAGACATATTAAAGAAAGACAGATAACACAAAATAACATTAAGTCTTTTCTAAATAGGATTCTTTAGAGACTGATAAAAATGTAGGACTCCAAGACGTACAGTTAACTCTGAGCTGGTCATCGCTGTTAACAAGATAAAGTGATAAGATAATTTTATAACAAAGAGGAAGAACTGTAAACATGTTTATTTGATTATAAACCGACAGATTTAACTGTTTTATCTCATGATGTAGATAAGATGAATATCACCCTGTACTATTAGTAACAACACTGTTAACTTTACATCATTACTAAAGTACACAAGGAACATACAACCAGTAGTAGGAAGATAAATACTGTAACTTGCTTAGTGTAAGTACACTGGAAACGCTGTTGTAACCTGAAATAATGAAGTGGACTATTCCTAGTTTAAGGTCGTTGTTTTGAATTTACCTTCGCATCCAGGCATGCAGATAAAATTTCGGAAATATGCCTATTTTGTTTATGTATAGTTTGTTGGCTCCTCTAAAGTCCCAGGTCAAAACTAAGCTCAGAGTTCAGATTACAACTAATTTTTCAGATGTTTGATTAGGATTAAGGTACTCTTGCCTAGGCCTAACCCAGTATTTAATAATTCAATGTGCAGTACAGTTTACAACTGATTATATCTTATGTATGTGTACTATTATAGAATGATTACTGTGTATATAGGCTACTACAGTATGTGTTGTGGATCACAAATTGTTTTGGAATACTTTTTGGCTCACAATGGATTTACATATTACCATTGTCATTGCTTATTGCAAACAGCTACCATAGCAACAACCTTAATGAAACTTTTGTAATGACTGAAAACTAATTTTTCTAAAATGGATTGAAAGCAATCTCAAATTGATTGGAGACTGGTCTCAAATTGTTTTCAACCAATCAGAATGCAGCAAATCAGTAAAGGTATTTATGAATTAATGTTTATGTGCTGATAGACCTAAGTGCCAGGATAACTTTCTGACAATCTTTGTCTAAATGTAGATCTAGAGTTCAGTATATTTGACTCTCTTACCAACGTTTTTCTTTATGAATTTCAGTGTCTTTATAATCATTATAACTATATATGATCCATATTTTTTTGTTTTTTTATTTTTGTTTCTGTATTTTCAGATGTCAAGATGAAACGTGTTCAATTAAGTGGTGCACAAAAGAAAACTGGCAAAAAGAACCAACAAAAGGCTCTGGATTTAGTGACCAAGACTAGAAAGTTGACTAATTTTTCATTTAACTTTCACAACATGGTCTTCTAAATCAAAACCCATCTTTACCATCAGAAGCCACTTATTTTGCATCTGACTCTGATAAGATTGAAGTTGAACCACGCTCCACAACTACAAGTACCTGTTTGTCCACTTCAAGGTCAGAACATCATGATGATGTTGAGGTGTCACAAACTGGCTCAACTGGCACAAGTCCCACAACTGATCTCACTTTGCCTGCAAATTCTCCTGATACCTCTAGTGTTAATGTTGATGCAAGGTGCTCTACAAGACAGTTTGAAGTTGAAATAATTGCTATAAATGAAAATCTATTGGGCTATGCTAAAATGCTTCAGTAAGATGAAGAAACTAAAGAAAAAATCAAGAATTGTGACTAAATTTCTCTGCTGATGATGTGGCTTATTGGATTGCTTGTGGACCCACTGACTGTCAACACCACAACTGGCCATTTGACAAATCTTGCCAGACTTTCAATAGTGGCAAACTAATGAGATATTGTTTGCAAAAACTCTTCTTTGAGGTAAAAAACCAATGATGAGCAATACAAGAGAAAGTGGTTATTGTATTGACCATCAACAGGGTCAGTTTACCGCTTTATTTGTACACTTTTTGCCCCTAAATTTTCCTTGTTTTGTTGAAAGAGAAGGGTTCAGTGACTGGCGAAATACTATTGTAATTGATCATCATGAAAGAAGCACTACTCACCGAGACTCTATGCTAACATACTTAACTTACAGACAAGGTTTAGGCTTGCAACAAGAGTTGAAAAAAACAAATTAAAAGAAGAGTGCGATCACTGGGAACATGTCTTGGAGCATGCAGTAGCTGTTATTTGTACGTTAGCTGAACGTAGCCTGGCTTTTCACTGAACAGATGAAATTTGGTTCACTGCAGAATGGGAATTTTTTCGGGCTACTTGAGCTCATAAGTCAGTTTGATCCATTTTACTGGGGCACATTTTAAAATATGGAAATTCTGGAAAATCCTTCTTACTTGTCCAAAACAACTTGTGAAGAATTCATTGAACCAATGGTTCAGAAGGCCCATGCGTTCATTGTTGATGAAGTAAATTATTCTGGTTATTTTATCTTGTCAGTTGACTTGACGCCAGATCTATCACATATAGATCAGTTAAGTGTTGTACTTTAATACTTAAAACATGGGCGGCGTATTGAACGTTTTTTAACCTTTTGGGAACTGAAAAGCCATACCGGTGAGGAAATGGCATGCCAGGTATTGCAGTGCTTATGTGAAGTGTGCAAACTTAATTTTTCAAAATGTAGGGGTCAGTCTTATGACAGTGCTGCTAACATGTCTGGGTGTTATAAGGGGATGCAGCAAAAGACTTTAGAAGAACATAAGTTTGCCATATATGTGCCCTATGCAGCCCATTCGCTAAATCTGGTAGGCGAGTGCTGTTGACTGCTGTAAAGTGGTAGTTAAATTTTTCTCCGCAATGTATTTGCTCTATACATTTCTTTTCAGCCTCAACCAGCCAGTGGAAAATTCTTAAAGCTTGTCTTGAAATGAAAGTGTGTTAAAATCTCTCTGATACCAGATGGGAGACACATGTTACGGCAAGAACAGCAATTTTGAAGTCTTTCTTTAAGATTTTGGAAGCTTTAGAATGTCTAGTTGAAGACCAGTCACAAAAGAGAGACACTAGACGAGAAGCAGACAATATTACAAATAAGATGCAAGAGCTAGAAGTTGTTTTTGTGTTGATCATGTGGGATGAGATTTTGCAAAAGTTTCATAAAGCAAGTCAAGTTCTGCAAAATGAGGATGTGAACTTAAAACAACATGCAGATCTGTAAGGGTCAATAGCTGACCAACTTCTCACTTTAAGCCTTTAAAGTTTAAAGGATGAATTTGAAATATTTGAAGCAGTTGCAAAGAAAATACTACCAGATATTGATTACAATGCAGCTCAAACTTACAAATGTGTCAGAAAGAAGATACTCAATGACGAAGATGCATGAGAAGTAGATCTGAATGTTAGAGATAAATTTCATATCACTACCTTCTACATAATTGTTGACAAACTAGAAACCCAGATGAGAAGAAGAGGTGTACAAAGACATAGCAAACAGATTTTCTTTCCAAAGTGAGGTACCAAATGATGTCACTTCATCTCCTGAAACTGAAAGGTACTCTAAGTGTTCCCAAAAACTAACTGATGCTTACCCAAAGGACTTGGACACTAATCTGTCTGCCAAGTTTTACTCATATGTGTAGCACAAGTTCAGTGCAACAAAAACTGTAAAAACCAGATTCAGTCATGTTGGACTTTATAAAATAATTTCAGAAGATAAAATTGACTGTGCATTTCCAAACGTAGACATTGCATTGTGTATATTTTAAACATTAATGGTCACAAATTGCACAGCTGAGTGTTCATTGAGTGTACTAAAATCCCCAACAGAAGAACTATGCGACAAAACAGACTGAATGCCTTTTTTCTGCTAAGTATAGAAGCAGATTTGTTACGCCAAATTAGTTTTGAGGACTTTATCAAAGACTTTGCAATAAAATGTCCAGAAGAAAACTTTTTAAAATTTAAGTAAATATTAAAGTATAAGTAAATAATTTGCTTACAGAGTTTTAAGTTCAAATTGAGAAGTTGTTAACATCAAAGTGAGATTTTTTTAATAAAAATGTTTTGAGTAAATTTTTCATTTTTGTTAACTTCAAAGTGAGAATTTTTAACATCAAAGTGTGAATTTGTTAACATAAAAGTAAGAATTGTTAACTCGGAGTGAAAACAAATACACAAATAATGATTTTTAGTTATCATTAATCAAACAAGTGATTTCCATCATCATTTCTAAATAAATGTCCTCAGTCATTGTTTGATTTTGATCCATGCCCAATATGTTAAATAAATAAAATAAAAAAAGTTTTTATTTAATATAGTTGTGAGGTCTGGTCTGGAAGAAAACTGAAGAAGGGTTATAAATTTTCAAACTTTCATTTCTCTTTCAGCATTTGTTGAGTCTTAATGTTTTGTTAGTTAAGAAATGGATGGGTCGAGGGGGCGTCATTATTGGGCTTTACTTAGGGCATCAGTTGCCTTTAATTCGCCCCTGAGTTAGAGTAAGATGTTGAATCAAAGTTGATGTTTTCTTACACTGAAAATATATTTCCGAAAGATACTTTACTCTCCTCACACTTCTGGTGCTTCTTTTCTGTCAACTTTGAAGACTGTGTTCTACAGTAAATAGGAAGCCAGCTTCCAGCTTTGATAGTAGAGTATGTTTCAGTGAAGAGTTGTGCTTGCTTATTTACATGCTACAACGCAGATGAACCAAGTTAAAACGTGCGGTAGATGAGAGTTTCAAGGCTAGTGGAACCAAAAATATTTTTGCATATTGAAGGCTGCACTGAACAAGTTTGTTTTTTTTTAATTTCGCGCAAAGCTACTCGACGGCTATCTGCGCTAGCCATCCCTAATTTAGCAGCGTAAGACTAGAGGGAAGGCAGCTAGTCTTCACGAGCCATCGCCAACTCTTTTACCAACGAATAGTGGGATTGACCGTTACATTATAAGGTCCCCACGGCTGAAAGGGCGAACATGTTTGGCGCTACGGGGATTCGAACCCGCGACCCTCAGATTACGAGTCGAACTCCTTAACCCACCTGGCCATGCCGGGCCCCATACGTTTGTAATACTCAGAGTGGACACAGCACAGATAATTGTGTATCTCTGCGCTGAACAATAATTAAGTAAAATCACAGTTCGACTTGAAAAAGTACTTAATCTTAAGGAAAAGTATTTGCCAAAACTTCATAATCACATAAATATTTTATGTTCGAGTTGAATTATCTATAAATTTCAAATATGATCTTTAAATCTTTAATAATTTGAAAGCTGTATTTTTAATATTTTATTTTATATGTTAGCTAGAGGGCGGATCATCTAGAATGTTCTAGATGATATCACGAAAATCTTGTAATTTCACTGAAAATCTAGAAGTGAAACATCTATACGAATATGAGTAAACAAGTAAGTTAAAAGTTAGAGGTAAATAGTGAGTGAAAATTAAATACATTTTTGCCTTTTCAGTGCAGTATTTAAATCATTGTGAATTATCGCTTATATTCAGTTACTTGAGCGACAGCCACAAAGTTTTGTAAGCTTATTTTTATTTAGGTAGGAGTACACAGTTGTGCTATCATAAACGAAGTATCATTGATTGAACATAATTTTTAAATTTGGGCCTACAAGTTACAACGAGGTATGAGAGAAGGCAGTTTGTAGGTATGTTAAGGAAGAAATAAAATAATCTGTTATAATTATGAGGATTGGACTTCAAGTTAATTATGTAAATTAACCAGCCCAATTAAAATACAATAACAACAAATTCTCTTATCCAAACGTTTGTTTGAATGTTGAAAGCTTTAAGCTCTTGTGGGATTTTTTTTTTTTTTTAGAATGCTTCGTCAGTAGTCATAAACTACATCCAGACTTTACACTATCACTCGATGCCAGTGACCTCGTAAGTCAGATTAAAACCCAGTAAGAAAATATGTATTTGTTCAAGTTAATTACGAAAACAAAATCCACGATTTACTTATCCTTGACTTCAAAAGTTCATCTGTATAACAGTTTGTTTTTAAATCGGATAAGGCAAGAACAAACTACTTACAGAACAAATCCCGACAATTAAGTCATATTTGTACAAAATTAATTTTCATAATCTTAAAAGACTAAGAAGTAACACACTCCAGCTCAATATTTAAAAATTTAATGAAGTTTTGATATAATGATTAATAATGAAGTCGCTTAGGCCTCATCATGGTGAAGGTATCTTAATCTATTTAGAGTATAGCTACAGCAGTTGTCAATTTTGGCTTCTTCTACAGTAGACAGCTTGAAGTTATCACTTTTTTGCCTGTTTGATATGGTAATTATTTCTTTTAGGGTGAGGATATTCTAAACATTCATCGTCTTGTAATTGATTCTCTACTGATTAAAACTGACAGCATGACTTTGTTATAGCTGTGTCCCAATTTTCTTGTTGTGCTTTGTCAAAATTCTCAGTGTAATTCAGAATTGGAACTGCTAAGTTCAAGATTGGACATTGGGCTGTTTGTTCTTAAATATAGTTATTCCAAATAGTTGCCTGTCTGAAACGCTTCGTAACGTGGCCCAAATCTTTACTCAACACACTTTAACAATGGGAAGAAAATCTAATTGGCTTCACTCTCAGGGATCTGCAGTCCTAGGCAGAGCCTTTCCATTGCAGCTTCTTAGACAATGTATAGCTTAAATGCTACCAGTGTCATAAGTATAGAGAAATAGATGTTGTCCGAGGCTGTAATACTCAGACAAATACTCATATTTTAGTCTAGAAAGTCATTAAATGCTCTTAGCATATCATTATGAATCTTTACACAACTTAAGGTGCTCTTGTCTTCCGTGGGTACCTAACTCAGAGAGGTTCACAATTGCCTTATGGTTTATGGCATTTCCCCAGTAATGTCAACAGTTTAACCTGCTTAAAAACAGTTATTGGCAGAAATTGCTTACCAGTAGTCAGTAGCATGATCAGTCCTTCTCAACTTGTCTTGATCAGAGCTGGATGACTTTCAATCTTTCATGGTTTCCTTGCACTTAGAATAACTCTCAAAAATAATACCTTGTTTTGGTTTTGATATTGAGTAATCTTCTCGAGATTGCAGAAAGATTGATGCTAGAGACTTTCAACATTAGCACGTCTTGTGGCCAACAGAAGGCTATTCTTTCTCTCAAAACTTCTCTCATACGACTTTATCTCTTCAATGGCAAATTCTCCCTCTCAGTCACGAGTATTTCCATTTAAAGAAAAGTCATTATCTCAGAAAGAAGCATTCCTTTAAAAAAATTAGCTGAAGTGAAAGCAAAGTGCCTGTTAGCAAATAAATGTCAAAATTATCCTGGTTAACATTAGAGAGAAGTATATTGTCTGTAAGAGTTACTCATTGACATGTCCCCTAACCACTGAAGAATCTCGTTCCACACTTATTAGATATACCAGTAATAAATTATCACTAACTGCAATATACTTTTTACGTAGAGAATCATCTATTCCCGTCACTGACGTGACCTAATGATAAGCATGCAATAATTTGGATCTGAAGGTCCATAGTTCTTGTCCTGTTACAGGGAAAATCATATTTCAGACTTTGGAGCTGCAGATGCACTATAATAGTAGTGACGGTAAAATCTTACTATTTGATTGGAGTAGTCAAAAGGTCGATGCTGTTGTATAACTACCTTCCTTCTAGTCTAACATTTTGAAATTATGGATAGCTAGCAAAGAAAGATAGGCCTTTTTCAGCTTTCTGTAAAAATCTAAAACAGACTATCCATGAAAGATTAAACTTTCTGGATAATATCTTGAACTTTGGCATTTTATAAGTAAATTATATTTCCAATGTTCCTCTACTTTTTATAACACACAACATTTTCAGTATGCTTAATTAATTAAACAATCCAAACATAAAATCTTGGGTACATTTTGTTCCTGGTCTTCTTTATATCCAAAGAAATGAATCTCTGTAAAAGAGTAATTTATATCCAACTTAGGCCTACTTCCTTAACCCTTGATTTTCCCACAAGGAACCTTTGTAGATTGGCGCTTTTTTCTCAGGAACAAAGTTGATTTAAACATTTTTCTATTTTTTCCTTTTTACGTCTATACGTTCTTTACACAACTGACTTACTTACATTGAAGTTTTCCGCAAAGAAAATATCGAACTTTCTTTCATATAAAAAGAAAAACTGCATGAATAAACCATTATTTTAAAGGACAATACAATTTTTAAATTCCCTTCACCAATTACCTATGTGGTATATCGAGATAAAACTGAATTGACCATGCAGAAATGGAATGCGTCTGCTTAAAGTAGATTTCTTCAAAATAATAATTATGATGTAATACAAAAGCTTTGAATATCTCAGACATGAGAAAAAATTAAATAGAGAAACTGGACATAAAGTGAATCTTGAAATGAACAAACTTTATTAAAGCAGGCGTAAAAACACAAATACAGTGTGGATTATTGCTTTTACTTGCAATGAGCACTCATTTCTATTGAATCTGCAATATTCATCGTTTTTTAAGTTGAATAATTGAGCAAGATGGACTAAATCAAGCATTTCGTAGGCTGTAGGGGTCTAGCATGGCCAGGTGGTTGGGGTGCTCCACTTGTAATCAGTGCGTCGTGGGTTAAAATCCCAGTCTCACCAAACATGCTTGCCATTTCAGCTATGGGGACTTTATTACGCTACAGTAATTTTCTTTTGTTAGCGCATTATTTTAAATAATTTGGAGAAAATAATTTATTGTCTCGTCTAGTCAACGCAACTCTCATATATTATTATTTTCTTCTTCTTTAACTTCTACATAAGCTTAAAACCAAATACACTGTCGTGAATTTTCATAGGCTTATATTGCTACAAATGGTGTTCGAACGTTTCTAATTATATTAGAATGAATATACAATTAGATTACTTGTACAGAGTAACTAACAAAACATGAAAGATAACACAAAACAAAATACTTCACATTTTTACACAAAGTAATTGAAATTCTATCTTGAATAAGCTCTATTTAACTTAACTATTCTCTCTGATTTCTTGGCCCGGCATGGCCTAGCGCGTTAAGGAGTGCGCTTCGTCATCTGCGGGTTCGCGCCCGAGTCGCGCCAAACACGCTCGCCCTCCCAGCGTTATATTACTGCTGGGGCGTTATAATGTGACGGTCAATCCCACTATTCGTTGGTAAAAAAGTAGCCCAAGAGTTGGCGGTGGGTGGTGATGACTAGCTGCCTTCCCTCTAGTCTTACACTGCTAAATTAGGGACGGCTAGCACAGATAGCCCTCAAGTAGCTTTGTGCGAAATTCAAAACAAACAAACTCTCTGATTTCCCATTAGTAATTGTAATTTATCAAGAAAACTTAGATAAATGTTAGTTATTTCAAAGTATATCTTAACATTGTCATTATAACTTGTAGCCCTCTTTAAGTAACAAACGAATTATAACTTTCGAAAACGTAGCTTGCACTTAGTTCTCATAAAACATCGTATTTATCCAGAGCGACTAGTACAAGACACTAACCTAGAAAAATATTACCTCTTTGACTCAAGACTTTGCAGAGTACATGTTTTGACAACTGCACTAGAGCAGTAATATTACTCTTCTATCTGGAGCAAAACAGATACAGAAGTATACAAGTATGAATGAAAATTTCTTGATTACATGTTGTGCGAAAGTTACTCAGATATTGAATAAACGAAAAACTCAGAAAAAATACTATAACATTAGAGTAAGACAAAAATACATAGTATATTCATATATCAAACCTGTACCGCTTTCCTCTTTGCTAACATTGTAAAAGTCAGAATAGCCCCAAAAAAAAAAAAAAAAGAAAAGAAAAGAAAAAGATAAACGATAACTATAGCAACGGGCAAAATAAATTTAAATAAAAGTTTCACGAAATAACAAATATTAAAAAGAAAATAACCATAAAAGGCAACAGGGTGAAACATTTAACAGTTGTATGTGAACTGTTATTTTTGCTTTATACTGTTTGAAATGTTTGAAATATTAGGCGCTAACAACAATAAAAGGTTAATAAGAGTAACACTAGTTATCAAAAATATTATTTATAGGTAGCACCACAATAGATGTATGAGATGGGTGGATGGGAAGTAATAGGCTGTTTATTCAAAATGCAATATATCTGAAGGAAAGAAAATGTAATGTTGTTTTAAGAAAACAAAAATTAAGAATGTTCAGTGCGTAATGAACTAAATATGATTGAACATAATTCTCACAAAGAGTTCATATAAAGCTTGTTTAAATATAAAGTTTATGGCGGCACCAAAAGTGACAGGTCTCTCTCCGAAGGAAGGACCACCTGGAACCAAAGTGACAGTGAGAGGCGAGAATTTGGGCCAATCATCACAGGATGTAAAAAGTAAATATATATATACACATAAATAATAAGTTAGTAACTCTCGATGTATCTGTGTATGTTGTAAAAATGAACACAGTTATAACAAAGAATTTAAGAGTTTTTAAATTTGAAACTGTGTAGCTGGGGGTTAAATTCATTAAGTTAAGGGTAAAAACAACATACAGTTCAATGTATTTTAAAAACTGAATTAATTTATTATATTTTTATATTTTTCTAACACATATTGTGCAAAGCACAATCAGCATGCTGATGCTATGAGGTTCTGAGGGCTTATCCTCAGAAAAGTTGCAAAAACTAGGCTCATGAGATTAAATCTGGAAGAAGTCCTTGTATGAAATATAGCCTAAACAATTGTGTGGTTGTTCATATAAAATCCCCAAACATCCAAAAGAGTAAATATAAGGAGCTGTGCTATAACCATATAAGCATAATATCTGTACACGTGTGGAATATATCAATAACCTTTTTTTAATACCACACATTATAGAAATTAAAAGTTATTAGTTTAATTAATGCTTCACTTGATGTTTGTTTTTCAAAGGTGTTAACTCTGATGTTTTATCTTTAACTTTTAAAAGTAAAAGAAAACTATTAAACAGTCATTTGGCCCATCAGAGCTACTGGTTGTCCACAAAAAATAAAGCTTAAGTATATAAATCTATAAATCATTAGATAGAATTTAATTCCCAAAGAACATAGCCTGTTATTTTAAATATTCAAATTTGTATTTCTAATAATTTCTTTCCATCAGTGAAACAGGTAATTTTATTAAGTCTGTTGAAACAAATAAATATTTTAAACCTTTAAATCAAGCTCTTCCAAAATAAAACAGAAGAAAATATTTATATAAGTGGATATCTCAGTCTTCAACAAAAACTCTACCAATGGCATCCTTTAAGAGTTTAATTTTTATTTTAACACTTTGTTTACCTTTAATAGAAAGGATTTCATTAAGTATGCTAAACTTAATATTTCCAAGCAACTGTTTATCATAATCTAGTTAGCTTTCCTAATTAAATTTTATACCAAATACCTAGCTTTCCTATAGTTCTGTAAGTCTTGTAACATTTTGTCAGTTTAATATTGTTAAAGTTGTGGCACTTAACCTTGATTTTACATCTTTAGGAAACAAGCTAGGTTTGATCTTCCTTGTTCTTTTTATACTTTTAGGAACATGTCTATCCTGAATTAAAAAGAGTATTTGCAAATTGTTCCTAAGTCTGTCTAGCAGCTGTTAATTCATTGCTCTAATTCTCTAACAAATGACCTTGATTCAAAATTTGGTTTTTAAAAATTAATAACAAATATTTATTTTTTCCTCAATATATAACAAAACATCGAACCTAATTATGCAATGAAGTCATTGATCAGTTTTTCAAAATATTCCTCTACTTTGACTATTGCAACAGCATTTTTGTTAGCACTTGGTGATATGTCTCAAATGGCATCTGTTAATTCAGGTTAGCACTAAGTGTTTGGCATAGGAATAATCCTAATTCACTTCAAGAAATCTCTTTCCTTCACTTATTGATTCCATGTAATCCTATATAATGCATGTAGAACTAAATACACTATATGATTATCATATCTATATTCTTATTATTAACAATTTTTTTCTCATAATAACATTTCTGATTGACTACTTTTCTCTGATCAGATGGCTTATGACAACTACAATATACAATTTTCTATTCATTAAGCCTGTCACTGTAACCCATACAGATTAGCTTCTTGACAACCTTTGATCCTAACAGTCTACAGTTTGCCCATTTTATACAAAGAGCCACTTCATGCAAGTTTTTTAAGCAAGTATATTAAAACTTCATGATAGCCAGGAATTTCAACAGATTAATATTATCTAAATTTAAGTTTATATATTTCCATTATATCAGTCTCCCATTTCAACTGGAGTCTTCGTCTCATCCATTTTAATCCTAATAATTTTTATTACAGAGTAGAGGTAACTAAGCTATATTTTTTTTAATATACTGTGTTTATCCCTAAATTTGACTGACTTAGCTTTAAACTGATATTTATGTTCTATATCTCCTATTTCCAAGATTTGTGTTGTTTTAGCTATATTTTGTTTTCTCCAAATATCCAAAACTTTTTCATCAGAAGGATAAATGGTATTGGCAAATTAGGAGGATCACACCCATTTGAAGATCCAAAATTACCTCAGTAGCATTATAAGGACTGCTACTGTTGTTACCATGGTGTATGATCCGTCTTCTCATAGTGATTGCTGACAAAGTTAAACATACACTGTGCTAAACTTACAAATATCTTGCTCATGTAAAGAATTATAAACCAAGAGTGACTGAGCTGCTCCACAACAAAAACCATTACATATAAGAAATGAAAGTTTTTTTGTAATATTTAGATGCATTTGAATGGATGATAGAAAACAAGTAACTTGTTACCATCCAGAAGGTAAAGAAGAGTTTCCAGCAAGGTAAACAGAATACAAAGAAATACCTTTTATTGAGTTTTATGGTTACAACTGATTTCTTTTGTAATGAGAAATTTACACTTCATATATTGCAGGTTAAACAATTATGTGAGTTGAAATTTCTGAACTGTTAGGCAATGTGTGAAGAAGGTAAAAAGACTAAACCAAAATAAAACACCAAGCAATACATCTAAATCCACAGTAGCATGTCACTGAACTGGTGAGAATGACATTTGTGTTCATGATATCAACATTTTGTACATATTTATAAAGTTACCCTACTTCATACTGCTGGATTTTTGACTCTGTTTATTTAAATATGGTTTGGAAGCTGTCTCTATGTGTAGTGGAGAGTATGTGTGGTATAGTACTGACATTTAGGACCTTGACAGAAGCCATTATAAAATCAGTTTTAGTGGCAACTGATAATGAATGATGATAAACCAATGAGGTTGAGCACAATGAAGAATTGGTATGAAATAGTACCATGGACTGCAATAGACCTGGAAGCTGTTCTTCTGTAGTGTCACTAATCAACAGTAGTCCAGAGTTCTCACCATGGTCCCATCTTTGCTGAAACATAAGTCTGAAACAAATGTCTTTCACAAACTTTTCATATGCAGAGTGAAACAAAAATAACCTATAAAGTTTGAAAATTTCTTATACATCAAGAAGAGAATTATTGTAGCTATTTATTATTAATGATGCAATTATGTACAATCTGTCTGAATTAATTAAAATTACTGGTGTTAGACATGATTGAAAAGAAAACAACAAAAATTTCTGTAAGCATTTTTTATGTATCACAGCCCAAACACTGTGTAGATATTTTTTTCAAAATGTTTAAGTGTAAAACTATGATTATCTCATTCTAAACGTCAGTGTTTGCCATTGTAGTTACTAAGTAGCATTTGAAACACTAAAGTTTAGAATGGTGGTTTACCATGTACTTCTATCTAAAACCAACTGTTCTGCAGATATACAAGTTGCAGTTTTATTTATTAGAAATACAAGTTATATACGTTGTCTTTAGCGTAGGATGTATAATAATTATGAATTCAAAGATATATACATATTTTTGTGTTAAAATATTTGTTTTGACACCATTATATGTTGCTTTCTAATGTTTTTTTTTTTTTTTAAAGGTTTGACAATAGGTGGAATTGAGTGTTTGTTGTATGTAGAGTGGAAGTCTCCCAGTAAGATCATTGTTCGTGCAACAGGAGGCATTGAGGGAGGCGATGTTATAGTTACCACTTGTTCAGGTGGAAGAGGAACATGCACTGTTCAGTTCCGATACACTAAATTGTCAACTGGTAAGTCTACTGAAAAGTAACACGAAATATTGTAACGGTTTTATCATAATTTGCATTTTATACCTTTATCAGTTGTGCACCTTATGGAATATAATAATTTGTATAGATGCACGTTAAATGGATTACATATGTGTATGTATATATATACTGTGATGGATTTTTCTATATTTGTTTTAATATCAATTTATATTTAGAAATGTACATGATGTTCACTTTTAAATTTATATTATGAAATTCCTACCTATTTACTAAAGTTGTAGAAGATAGAAGATTCTCTTGAGTATAAGAATCAACAGTGTGTACATAAACACTGGTGTATTATTGGTATTGTTGTGCAGGCTGAAATTCCAAGAAACTTTCCTCATGCCTATAAATGTAACCAATATGATGTTCGATTAAACAGTATATATTATTAGTTTACTATAGTTAGTATATTATAAACCTTGGAAGGTATAACTGTGAATAATACTTATGAATTGTAAACTTCACATATTTGACAAGGAACGTTTGTAAGTTTTAAGCATTACAAATCATTTAACATAATGTTTAGTGATAACAAGGGAACTTTTGGCCCATTTTGACTATCTAATTCTCTAAGCCACAGTAAAACTATTAAAAGCAAAAAATTAAAGCAAATTCTGCTCATTCAGATATTTATAAAGCTTTCTTTTAAACTTGCTCAAATATATTGCCTCCACAACATGCAAAGGTAACCAATTCCACAAGCTAACCACCCTATTTGGAAAATAAAATTGTTTTAGCTGAAGACAGCATCTACTTTTCTTACATTTATATTTATGCACCCAAGTTCTATAATTCTCATTATTAAGTATGAAAAATGTTAAAGTTATCAACATTATACATTCATTTTATAACCTTAAACACTTTAATCAGGCCACTTCTGACAACCTCTCCATCCCAGGTACTATTTTAATAATTCTTCTCTTAACCTTTTCCATGATTTATTGTTTTTTCTAAGTTAAAGAGCTAAAAAATTAACATGATACTTCAATTGTGGCCTTACCAGTGATCTGTACAATGAAATAATAACTTCTTTAGACTTGTATTCAGTATTTCTGTAGATACAACCTAAAATCCTATTTGCCTTTCCATTAACAACAGCTTAGGAGACTGGTCAACCACTACATCAAGATCCTTATCTTTCATGACTCGTTTAAGGTTATTCTTATCTAAATTATGCTAATAATTTAAAATCATTATAACCTGCCTGCAATATGCATTTATTGTAATTAAAACCTATCTGCCATTTGTTTGCCCTACTTATTAAATGACCTAGATCCTTTTGTAAAGTAACAGTTTCCTCTTCACAGCTAGCAACACTCAAGACCTTGACATCATCAGCAAATTTAAGTTATTGGCCATTCTTTTATTTTTGTCATTAATGTAAATCAAAATGAGCAGAGCTCCTAAGACTGATCCCTGAAGTACATCACTTGCAACACTAATCCATTTTGACCAAACTCCCTTTGTAACAACCCTACGCTTTCTTGGATCAAAGCACTTTTCTTTCCAGTTAGTCAACTTATCCCCCACATCTATTGATCTGCATCGGACATTAATATTTTTATGAAGATATTACATAGTTTCAGATGTGAAAAACTCAGCTTTTAATCAATGAAAATGTAGAGCTAGCTAGCTCTCTCTTAAGTGAATTTCATCTACATTAATTCAAGATTAATTTGCTCATTGTGAACTCTCTAAGATTTCAAGGAAAGTACAAACCAGTTACAAACTAATTGAAACTTGGATATTTGTAATATTAATTGAAGTAATGATTCAAGTTAACTTATTATTTTCATGAGTTGGGCACTAATCAGTTAAGCTTAAGAACATTGAATTAATCAAAAATAATAATACAAAATCATAATGACAGTATTACAATTACTTGTATAGTGGAAATACTCAAAACTGTAATAACTAGAATACCAATTTTGATTGGTTTATTTTTTGTGTCACATTAATTGATTTAATCATGATGTTCAGTGATCAATTATTTTACATTACAACTTGTTATGATCAATCAATGTTCACACATAATTGATTAATTGTTTATCACCCAGCTGTACTCCTGGTAATTGTTTATTATCCACTTCTACTCCTGGGTAGTTGTTTATCACCCAATTCTACTCCTGGTTGGTTGTTTATTATGCAGTTTCACTCCTGGTTGGTTGTTTATCACCCATTTCTACTCCTGGTTGGTTGTTTATCACCTAGTTCTACTCCTGGTTGGTTGTTTATCACCCAGTTCTACTCCTGGTTGGTTGTTTATCACCCAGTTCTACTCCTGGTTAGTTGTTTATTATCCAGTTCTACTCCTGGTTAATTGTTTATTATCCAGTTCTACTCCTGGTTAATTGTTTATTATCCAGTTTTGCTCCTGGTTAATTGTCTATCACCCAGTTCTACTCCTGGTTAATTGTCTATCACCCAGTTCTACTCCTGGTTAGTTGTTTATCATCCAGTTCTACTCCTGGTTAGTTGTTTATCATCCAGTTCCACTCCTGGTTAGTTGTTTATCATCCAGTTCTACTCCTGGTTAATTGTTTATCATCCAGTTCTATTCCTGGTTAGTTGTTTATTATCCCGTTCTACTCCTGGTTAGTTGTTTGTCACCCAGTTCTACTCCTGGTTAGTTGTTTATCACCCAGCTTCTGATTAATCAGTAATTCCCATCTTGTGACGAATTAGTATCTCAACCTTATTACTATTTCTGCTTCACTAATTTACAAACAGAACAGTAATATGAGTTTGAATGGCTTGTTATATTGTTGTGTTTAAGAAATTATTGGAAGTACAATATAAGAGGTTATTTGTTCTGATAACCCTCTTCCTTTCAGTACCTCAAAGGGAGTATTTACATGATGAAGACCAAAAGTTGGTGGGACAATAGGAGATAGAATAACAACAGGTTATTGGTAATTTGTAGTTACCACTTCCTGTGTTTCCTGTTGTATGTGGATGTAACTTGCAGTAAATGTTTATTGCGTTAACAGTGTGTGGCTGCACTTGTACAACATATGATGCTAATTTTTGAAATTTTCTATCCAGTTTATCAATGACATAATGGTTTAACTGGTTCGCTTTTGAGCTCAACTGATCATAGAAATTTCTACTGTACCAAACACAATTTATTAGTTTTTACTGTGTTTTTCTTTTTAAACTTTTATAATAATTGTTCTGCAGATGTATTTCTTGGATTTTTTAATAATTACTAATATTCAAACATTATTTACTTTATTGATAAAATACAATTTTTAAAATGTATCCAAAAGAATTAACAGTAATTCATATGAACAGAAATTACAATTTTGAAAGAACTTTAAACTGTTTATTATGCTGTTGTTAAATAATCAGAATTTTAATGTGGAGTGTCAGATGCTGATATGAAGTACTATTCAATAATTTCTATTGTTGAAAGTCCAGAAGCTGTTTTCATGGAAAATAATGCTCTAAATCACAGATTACCTCTGCTAAAAATATAATCATAATATTGTACAGTCTATTAAGTGATTTACAGTTTTAACTGCTGTTAATAACCTCCAAATAGAAGTTTCTATTATTTTAAGGAAAAGTAAGTAACATTAAATAATAATAATCTTGTAGCATTAAGAAACAGTTTTAAAAAAACAACATTATTTCATGAAATGTTACATGTTAAGAAACATATGTCATGATACAATACATGATAGGATATTAGTTGATTTGAACATTTTATCAACCTGTTTACTATGTTTGATGAGTGAATTAGGATCCAGAAAAACTATGTTAAAATTGTAAGTTCAATGAGAAGCACACTTGTGTTAATTTCTAACAAAATACTCGTGGTAAGACAATTTTATGCAGTCTGGGATGCCAACAATTGCTACTCTTTAATGACTGTTGTTTTGATGGGCAAAGTTTATTCATCCATATGTTTCTTATTCTGTTTGAATGCTTGAAGGTAAAGAACAAGGGATATGTAGTTATGTTCTGTTCAGTTAATGTCTTGTCGAGGGGAGAACTACACATATATAAGGCTATTTAGCTTAATAGTTATTATTTAGTTTATGTAGTAATTTACTATTTAATTATTATTTATTAATTTTCTTAACAAGTGTTAAAAGTTAATTATTTTAAAAGTAATAGCTATGACAAATTATGTTCCTAAACTCTGAGTTGTACATTGTGTGTGTAGATCAGTTATTGTAGTATTGTTACATCATAGTGTCTCCTAGTTTGTACAAAGTCCCAGGATTCACTTGTAAAATGTGTAATTGTAGGTAACCAAGTGAGTGAATGTTAAGTGAAGTTCACTTGGAAAAAAAAAGGTGGTTAGTGGTTAGGGAAAGAAAAAATGAAGTTAACCCATGTATGAGTGATTAGCCTTAACAGGTGATTTTTGTAGTGGGTTTTACAGCTGTATTGAAACAACAGAGATAGGAAAAATTATTTGAATTTTCAGTTGTATTCTAAAGTAATTGAACCAACCTGTGGAAAATTTTGATGAAGAAAAAAACAATTATTTAAGGCTCTGTTGAAACCAACAAAGGAAGTGAAGTCAGAAGATGTTAAATTAGTGAAAATTAATTCAGACTGTATTAACATGGGTTTAACCATAACAGGTGATATTTTAAAGCGAGTTTCACAGTTTAACAAAGATAAGTGGGAGTAAGTGTTTTAAAGTAATTGAACCCACCTGTTGGAACTTTGATGGAAAGGATAGAGTTTGGGATACAATTGTGGTTACCCATGGAGTAATGTAAGATAATTTATCACTGATTTTATTTTAAGAAAGTAAGATAAAGAACAATAATTAGTCTTCTCAGTTGGATTCTTAAGTAACTAAACTAGTCTGTGTGGAATTTTGACAAGAAAATATAATTATTTAGAGTTTTAAAAACAACTGTGATATCCTTTTGTGTAAATATTTTTTGTACCTATGGTTGACTTGCTTTGAATTTATTATTTTAACACAAGTAGATTGTATGATTGTTTATTGTTCAGATTTATCACCAACAAGTCACAGACACCTACTGTAAAGAATTTAAACCTATATACATAATAACACTCTAGACAGTAGGTAGGTTCAAGATTAGTGACAGCTAATGCAGATAGTCCTTGTGTAACTTTGTTTGAATATCCAAGAAAACATTTTGAAGAATTAGAATTAACAATGTGCCCCCAATCAATATTGATCTTACATAATAGGATATTTCTAAATAACAGTTAAAGATTGGAACATTTATTTTTAGTATCTTTGTGCGAATATTCAAAATTATTTGGTGACACAGAACCTCAATTTAATATCAGTATGGAAGAGAAACAAATATAATACAGACAACCTAGTCCTATATTTAGCCAAACGTTACAAGTGAATAATAATTTGCACTCTGTGACTCTGTTTCAGTACCAGTTTGTTTTGCTTTCAATATCCCCACATTTAACCCTTTATTCTCCCCAAACCAGCTGATCATGAGGCAGACTGCCAATTATATATTTATGTTCCAGTGGGCCCAGCATGCCCATGTTAAGGTTTTCATTCATATTTACCATTCAATCATTGCATAGCTCAAGCAGTTAGAGAATGAAATAAGTATTGATGTTATTCCATATAGAGATATACTGTTAAAGTTACCAATGAAATAAAAACCCTATAACCTGAGCACATTTGAAAGGTGGATTTTTCAAAAGTGCTTGGGTTATAGGGTTTTTATTTCATTTCTGTGGAGTCTTCTTGAACCTGTGTTTTTATGATATCATGAATGTTATAGTTACCATGTAGACATAATGTTTGGAGATGTTATGGTCATTAATGTAAACATAGTAAGGTAGATGATTGTTAAGGTAATTAGTGTAAACAGAGAAAGGTAAGCATGATGTGTGGAGATCTTGTGGTCATTAGTGTAAACATAGTAAGGTATTTTAATCAAAACAAAACTGAATACATTTCTTCTGCAAGTAAGAAAACCAAAAGATATGGCTGAAGCAAGCCTATTTGGTTGAGGGTGTGTGCATGTGCTTGAGAGAAAGCACTAGCCTTTGTCGATTAAGGGGAGTTAAGAGAGTAACCATGTATGTGTAGTTGAAAGAGGGAGGGAAAAGCAGAAGAGAACAAAGAGAATGAGCAGAGAAACAAATAAATACTGCTTATAGATTTTAAATTATTTTAATAGACACTTGATCATGGACAGAATGATTAGGAGTAGTCTTCACTCACAGAATAAATGTGAATAATAGACCTCTGACCTTTACGATTGGAGACCAGTTAGTCATCTTGTTTGCAAAAGTTGCTATATTAATCACTTTAGCCTCAGTTTGTAGCTTTAAAATGACATTTGAGGCTGTGGCCACATGTTTCTTCCCACAAAAAAGTTGTATCTGTACTCCAACTTCACATTTATAGCTTTGAAGGTGTAGCCATGCATAAGGAACAGACTCATAGAGTAAAACAGATATATGAAGATTATTTTAATGGCAAAATTTGAAGAAATACTTGGGAAGCAAAAGGAATGAGAAATTCAATTAATATTTTTGTGGAGCTCAAGCATTTGTAAGAATATCAGTAATACATTTTGTCACACCATTCCTGTGTTTGTACATATTTATGTACGTCTAGCTTCTTGTGTCGCTTTCCATTGTAAACAAGCACCACTAAAGTTGAACTAAACTTCAATGTTTCTGGAAAATAGGATATAAAACTTCATTGTTTGGATTATCATGCCTTCCCAGAAATAAAATAGATTATTCATTTATACTGAAAAACGCTATCAACAGCTTAATCATAAACATGCAAAGTATTTGAGCAGTGCTTATTAAACATGACAATTTTTCTCTAGGATTAAAATTAATCTTAAAAATTATTATTTTTTTTTTGCATGTGACTAGCATGACCAAGTCTGAACGTGGTGGTTATTAGTGTGTGAGACTGCAGATTTGAGAACTGTTAGTTCAAACTATAATGATACCAAACATTTCACACTTTGAGCAGTGGATGGATTATAAGAGTGAGAGTAGACTCCACTATTTATTTAAGAATAACCTCTTCAGGTGGGAGGTGTTGTTAACTAGTAAACTTCCATTTAATCTACAGCTAATTCCCTAACTAGGAATTAGGGACAGTTATGCTTAAACCAGAGTGTTCTTTAACCTCTGTGTTTAAGCCTAATTGCATAAACAGGTTAGCATATCTGATCTTTCACAGATTACAATCTGAAAAAGAAACATTTTTTGAAAGGTAGAAATTAAGTCCATTTATTACATTTTACTGTCAAATGTAGATAAAAAAAAAAGAGACAATCTCAGTGTGTGTGTGTTAAAAGTTCTTTTGTGGATCAATTTTACATGTTTTCTTTGTACAATGCACTGAACAACCATGTGAGCATATGTAAAATTAGTTGTGATGTAGGCTAGCCACTTTTATGTAATGAAATGTGGGATTACTTTGTTTTTAAAGTCATTGTTGTTCAAAGTGGTTACTGGTATTTATTATACAATAATAATTTTTTTTTATTCAAAAATTTATTTATTCAAAATAAATAATAAAAGTAATTTCTCTTTCAAAATTTTAAGTTTTAGAAGTGAATGAGAATTGTATAATTTTTACACCTGTATGATTTTTATGATACAAATTCTCTTCTGTGTACAGCGTTTATACTTACAATCATTGTAAATATTACAAGTTGTAGTAGTGAAATAAATTACCAATACTAATGTTACTTTTTATATAATTAGGGCCTACCAAAGAGTTAGCCGTATGGGTGGATGAATCCCACATGTTACGGACATCCTTCGGTCGGAACAGGTCAACTTCGCCATCTGAACTTCATCCTAATGATCCTTTGGAGCTCTCTGATGAAGCTAACGTGTAAGTATCATGTTGATGAAAGAAAGAATGAGGATAAAAGTAAATACTCAAAAGGAAAGCAGATCACATTCATTCATTCAATTCAACAACTACCACTGAATTAGACCAGTTTGTGGGCATTTCACCACTTTTTATTAACCCTTGACAAGGATAAATAAAAGTCAAGACTAGGCTTCTTGTATAGAGGTGTTTTGGTTCTAGTTTACTCACCATAGAGGTTTTAAAAATTGTGTACCATTAATGTAACTCTTCTCAGTGATAAGTGGTGTTTCACATGATAAATTGAGGTTTATATTTTTTCTTAGGTTCTTAAATTATGTCTGCTGAATAATTAAACAAATGTTAAATAAATCAGCGTTAAATAATTACAACAAACAAATGTTAAATGAATCAGTGTTAAATAATACAACAAACATGTTAAATAAATCAGTGTTAAATAATTACAACAAACAAATGTTAAATGAATCAGTGTTAAATAATACAACAAACAAATGTTAAATGAATCAGTGTTAAATAATTACAACAGACAAATGTCATATGAATCATTGTTAAATAATTACAACAGACAAATGTCATATGAATTAATGTTAAATAATTACAACAGACAAATGTCATATGAATCAGTGTTAAGTAATTACAACAGACAAATGTCATATGAATCAGTGTTAAGTAATTACAACAGACAAATGTCATATGAATTAATGTTAAATAAGTCTTGAAAACCTATATAAAAGGTCAGTTCATTTTGATTATTAAAAGACAACTGAACCAAAACAATATCTTATTATTATGAACGTAGCATGTATATATTTGTCCATGTACTTATTCATAATAAGTACAATGTAGCATTATCCATTGAATGGCACCACAGACAGAAATCCACAAAAAAGTTTCACATTTTTGGCATTCTAGATTTAGGCAGTTAGAAAGATAACTACGCGATGATAAGAAATCCACGTGAAGTAAAAATGTATCTCAGGACATCTGTTATGGGTATTAACACTTTTGCTAATAAAGCATAGAACAATGTTTTGACCTTCTGAGGTCATTTTCAGGTTTACCTTGTTCTCTGCTTTATTTTAGTAAAACTGTTAATAACCATATTAGATGTCCAGAAATACACAAACAACTATGGTACAAAAAATAAATCTCTGTCGCAGAAATTAACTTTTACTAATATGATACCTGTGGATTTTATAAATATTGTTTAAAAATGGAGCTTTTAAAACAGTTTTCCTTTTTAAATAAGTGCTAGCACTATCAACAGATAAAACATTATGGTTTGTATCAGCACAATCCCAACATTTTAAATAAGTGCTAGCACTATCAACAGATAAAAACATTATGGTTTGTATCAGCACAATCCCAACATTTTAAATAAGTGCTAGCATTATCAATAGATAAAAACATTATGGTTTGTATCAGCACAATACCAACATTTTTCTCATGCAGTACTTTCAAGAAAAGAATTACATTTTTAAAAATGTTCAAGGTATATCTGCTACAATTGATAATTATTAGCACAAACATTCACCCATAGTGTAGTGTTTCTTTGAGTACATATAACTGAATAAAAGTTAAATGGGTATTTGTGTTTTTAAGAGTTGTTTTCTTGTGTTGCATTGTAAATTAACATTACTAGTTTGTTTTAAACCATTGTAAATTAACATTACTAGTTTGTTTTAAACCATTGTAAATTAACATTACTAGTTTGTTTTAAACCATTGTAAATTAACATTACTAGTTTGTTTTAAACCATTGTAAATTAACATTACTAGTTTGTATTAAACCATTGTAAATTAACATTACTAGTTTGTATTAAACCATTGTAAATTAACATTACTAGTTTGTATTAAACCATTGTAAATTAACATTACTAGTTTGTATTAAACCATTGTAAATTAACATTACTTAGTTTGTTTTAAACCATTGTAAATTAACATTACTAGTTTGTTTTAAACCATTGTAAATTAACATTACTAGTTTGTTTTAAACCATTGTAAATTAACATTACTAGTTTGTTTTAAACCATTGTAAATTAACATTACTAGTTTGTATTAAACCATTGTAAATTAACATTACTAGTTTGTTTTAAACCATTGTAAATTAACATTACTAGTTTGTTTTAAACCATTGTAAATTAACATTACTAGTTTGTTTTAAACCATTGTAAATTAACATTACTAGTTTGTTTTAAACCATTGTAAATTAACATTACTAGTTTGTTTTAAACCATTGTAAATTAACATTACTAGTTTGTTTTAAACCATTGTAAATTAACATTACTAGTTTGTTTTAAACCATTGTAAATTAACATTACTAGTTTGTTTTAAACCATTGTAAATTAACATTACTAGTTTGTTTTAAACCATTGTAAATTAACATTACTAGTTTGTTTTAAACCATTGTAAATTAACATTACTAGTTTGTTTTAAACCATTGTAAATTAACATTACTAGTTTGTTTTAAACCATTGTAAATTAACATTACTAGTTTGTTTTAAACCATTGTAAATTAACATTACTAGTTTGTTTTAAACCATTGTAAATTAACATTACTAGTTTGTTTTAAACCATTGTAAATTAACATTACTAGTTTGTTTTAAACCATTGTAAATTAACATTACTAGTTTGATTTAAACCATTGTAAATTAACATTACTAGTTTGTTTTAAACCATTGTAAATTAACATTACTAGTTTGTATTAAAACCATTGTAAATTAACATTACTAGTTTGTTTTAAACCATTGTAAATTAACATTACTAGTTTGTTTTAAACCATTGTAAATTAACATTACTAGTTTGTTTTAAACCATTGTAAATTAACATTACTAGTTTGTTTTAAACCATTGTAAATTAACATTACTAGTTTGTTTTAAACCATTGTAAATTAACATTACTAGTTTGATTTAAACCATTGTAAATTAACATTACTAGTTTGATTTAAACCATTGTAAATTAACATTACTAGTTTGTATTAAACCATTGTAAATTAACATTACTAGTTTGTTTTTAAACCATTGTAAATTAACATTACTAGTTTGTTTTAAACCATTGTAAATTAACATTACTAGTTTGTTTTAAACCATTGTAAATTAACATTACTAGTTTGTTTTAAACCATTGTAAATTAACATTACTAGTTTGTTTTAAACCATTGTAAATTAACATTACTAGTTTGTTTTAAACCATTGTAAATTAACATTACTAGTTTGTTTTAAACCATTGTAAATTAACATTACTAGTTTGTTTTAAACCATTGTAAATTAACATTACTAGTTTGTTTTAAACCATTGTAAATTAACATTACTAGTTTGTTTTAAACCATTGTAAATTAACATTACTAGTTTGTTTTTGTAAACCATTGTAAATTAACATTACTAGTTTGTTTTAAACCATTGTAAATTAACATTACTAGTTTGATTTAAACCATTGTAAATTAACATTACTAGTTTGTTTTAAAACCATTGTAAATTAACATTACTAGTTTGTTTTAAACCATTGTAAATTAACATTACTAGTTTGTTTTAAACCATTGTAAATTAACATTACTAGTTTGTTTTAAACCATTGTAAATTAACATTACTAGTTTGTTTTAAACCATTGTAAATTAACATTACTAGTTTGTTTTAAACCATTGTAAATTAACATTACTAGTTTGTTTTAAACCATTGTAAATTAACATTACTAGTTTGATTTAAACCATTGTAAATTAACATTACTAGTTTGTTTTTAAACCATTGTAAATTAACATTACTAGTTTGTTTTAAACCATTTGTAAATTAACATTACTAGTTTGTTTTAAACCATTGTAAATTAACATTACTAGTTTGTTTTAAACCATTGTAAATTAACATTACTAGTTTGTTTTAAACCATTGTAAATTAACATTACTAGTTTGTTTTAAACCATTGTAAATTAACATTACTAGTTTGTTTTAAACCATTGTAAATTAACATTACTAGTTTGTTTTAAACCATTATAAATTAACATTACTAGTTTGTTTTAAACCATTGTAAATTAACATTACTAGTTTGATTTAAACCATTGTAAATTAACATTACTAGTTTGTTTTAAACCATTGTAAATTAACATTACTAGTTTGATTTAAACCATTGTAAATTAACATTACTAGTTTGATTTAAACCATTGTAAATTAACATTACTAGTTTGATTTAAACCATTGTAAATTAACATTACTAGTTTGTTTTAAACCATTGTAAATTAACATTACTAGTTTGTTTTAAACCATTGTAAATTAACATTACTAGTTTGTTTTAAAACCATTGTAAATTAACATTACTAGTTTGTTTTAAACCATTGTAAATTAACATTACTAGTTTGATTTAAACCATTGTAAATTAACATTACTAGTTTGATTTAAACCATTGTAAATTAACATTACTAGTTTGATTTAAACCATTGTAAATTAACATTACTAGTTTGTTTTAAACCATTGTAAATTAACATTACTAGTTTGATTTAAACCATTGTAAATTAACATTACTAGTTTGTTTTAAACCATTGTAAATTAATATTACTAGTTTGTTTTAAACCATTGTAAATTAACATTACTAGTTTGATTTAAAACCATTGTAAATTAACATTACTAGTTTGTTTTAAACCATTGTAAATTAACATTACTAGTTTGTTTTAAACCATTGTAAATTAACATTACTAGTTTGTTTTAAACCATTGTAAATTAACATTACTAGTTTGTTTTAAACCATTGTAAATTAACATTACTAGTTTGTTTTAAAACCATTGTAAATTAACATTACTAGTTTGTTTTAAACCATTGTAAATTAACATTACTAGTTTGTTTTAAACCATTGTAAATTAACATTACTAGTTTGTTTTAAACCATTGTAAATTAACATTACTAGTTTGTTTTAAACCATTGTAAATTAACATTACTAGTTTGTTTTAAACCATTGTAAATTAACATTACTAGTTTGTTTTAAAACCATTGTAAATTAACATTACTAGTTTGTTTTAAACCATTATAAATTAACATTACTAGTTTGATTTAAACCATTGTAAATTAACATTACTAGTTTGTTTTAAACCATTGTAAATTAACATTACTAGTTTGATTTAAACCATTGTAAATTAACATTACTAGTTTGTTTTAAACCATTGTAAATTAACATTACTAGTTTGTTTTAAACCATTGTAAATTAACATTACTAGTTTGATTTAAACCATTGTAAATTAACATTACTAGTTTGTTTTAAACCATTGTAAATTAACATTACTAGTTTGTTTTAAACCATTGTAAATTAACATTACTAGTTTGTTTTAAACCATTGTAAATTAACATTACTAGTTTGTTTTAAACCATTGTAAATTAACATTACTAGTTTGTTTTTAAACCATTGTAAATTAACATTACTAGTTTGTTTTAAACCATTGTAAATTAACATTACTAGTTTGTTTTAAACCATTGTAAATTAACATTACTAGTTTGTTTTAAACCATTGTAAATTAACATTACTAGTTTGTTTTAAACCATTGTAAATTAACATTACTAGTTTGTTTTAAACCATTGTAAATTAACATTACTAGTTTGTTTTAAACCCCATTGAAAGTAGAACATTTTGTGAAGTATTTACATGTAGTGTGTATGTTTGAGTTGTATAAACTAAATCTTTATTTAACATATCTTGAAATTACTTATGTAACTGTACTGTGCTTGTAATTCAGTTAGTTTTAAAATCATATTAACAAAAACAATTTTCGTTTTCTTTCACCATCAGAGGCCGTTTTCCAGTAGAAGAATTGCATGATACATTTCCTGATGGTAAGTGAACAATAATGTTTATGAGAAACTTAACAATATATTGAAAAGATAGGTTAATCATTAAAAAAATAATTGTCTAATAATTTGTCTAGCTGTCATTGTGGTTGAACTTAGCTTGTCTTTTTGCTTCACCTAAGCTAATAATTTGTCTAGCTGTCATTGTGTTTGGCTCATGTTCTTGCTTCAACTAAACTAATAATTTGTCTAGCTGTCATTGTGCTTGACTTGTGTTCTTGCTTCACCTAAACTAATAATTTGTCTGGCTGTCGTGTTTGGCTTGTGTTCTTGCATCACCAAAACTAATAATTTGTCTAGCTGTCATTGTATTTGACTTGTATTCTTGCTTCACCTAAACTAATAATTTGTGTAGCTGTTATTGTGCTTCACTTGTGTTCTTGCTTCACCTAAACTAATAATTTGTCTAGCTGTCATTATGTTTGGCTCATGTTCTTGCTTCATCTAAACTAATAATTTGTCTAGCTGTCATTATGCTTGACTTGAGTTCTTGCTTCACCTAAACTAATAATTTATCTAGCTGTCATTGTTTTTCGCTTGTGTTCTAGCTTCACCTAAACTAATAATTTGTCTAGCTGTCATTGTGTTTGGCTCGTGTTCTTGCTTCACCTAAACTAATAATTGGTCTAGCTGTCATTGTGTTTGGCTCGTGCTCTTGCTTCATCTAAACTAATAATTTGTCCAGCTGTCATTGTGTTTGGCTCATGTTCTTGCTTCATCTAAACTAATAATTTGTCTAGCTGTCATTGTGCTTGGCTCGTACTCTTGCGCCACCAGTACTAATAATTTGTCTAGCTGTCATTGTGTTTGGCTTGTGTTCTTGCACCACCTAAACTAATAATTTGTCTAGCTGTTATTGTATTTGGCTTGTGTTCTTCCTTCACCTAAACTAATAATTTGTCCAATTGTCATTGTGTTTAGCTTGTGTTCTTGCTTCACCTAAACTAATAATTTGTCTTGCTGTCATTGTGCGTGACTGGTGTTCTTGCTTCACCTGAACTAGTAATTTGTCTAGCTGACATTGTGCTTGACTTGTCTTTTTGCTTCACCTAAACTAATAATTTGTCTAGCTGTCATTGTGCTTGACTTGTCTTTTTGCTTCACCTAAACTAATAATTTGTCTAGCTGTCATTGTGTTTGGCTCGTGCTCTTACTTCACCTAAACTAATCATTTGTCCAGCTGTCATTGTGTTTGGCTTGTATTCTAGCTTCACCTAGAGTAATAATTTGTCTAGCTGTCATTGTGTTTAGCTCATGTTCTTGCTTCACCTAAGCTAATAATTTGACCAGCTGTCATTGTGTTTGGCTTGTGTTCTAGCTTCACCTAAACTAATACTTTGTCTAGCTGTCATTGTGTTTGGCATGTGTTCTTGCGTTACCAAAACTAATAATTTGTCTAGCTGTCATTGTGTTTGGCTTTTGTTCATGCTTCATCTAAACTAATAATTTGTCTAGCTGTCATTGTGTTTGGCTCATGTTCTTGCTTCATCTAAACTAATAATTTGTCTAGCTGTCATTGTGTTTGGCTCATGTTCTTGCTTCATCTAAACTAATAATTTGTCCATCTGTCATTGTGTTTGGCTCGTGCTCTTGCTTGATCTAAACAAATAATTTGTCTAGCTGTCATTGTGGTTGGCTCGTGCTCTTGCATCATTAAAACTAATAATTTGTCCAGCTGTCACTGTGTTTGGCTCATGTTCTTGCTTCATCTAAACTAATAATTTGTCTATCTGTCATTGTGTTTGGCTTGTGTTCTTGCTTCACCTAAACTACTTATTTTTCTAGCTGTCATTGTGTTTGGCTTGAGTTCTTGCATCACCTAAACTAATAATTAGTCCAGCTGTCATTGTGTTTGGCTCGTGTTCTTGCTTCATCTAAACTAATAATTTGTCTAGCTGTCATTGTGCTTGGCTTGTGTTCTTGCTTCACCTAAACTACTTATTTGTCTAGCTGTCATTGTGTTTGGATTGTGTTCTTGCTTCACCTAAACTAATAATTTGTCTAGCTGTCATTGTGGTTGGCTCGTGCTCTTGCGTCATTAAAACTAATAATTTGTCCAGCTGTCATTGTGTTTGGCTTCATCTAAACTAATAATTTATAGTAATAATAATGTCTAGCTGTCATTGTGCTTGGCTCGTGCTCTTGCGTCACCTAAACTAATAATTAGTCCAGCTGTCATTGTGTTTGGCTCGTGTTCTTGCTTCATCTAAACTAATAATTTGTCTAGCTGTCATTGTGCTTGGCTTGTGTTCTTGCTTCACCTAAACTAATAATTCGTCTAGCTGTCATGGTGTTTGGTTCATGTTCTTGCTTCATCTAAACTAATAATTTGTCTAGCTGTCATTGTGCTTGGCTTGTGTTCTAGCTTCACCTAAATTAATACTTTTTCTAGCTGTTATTGTGTTTGGCTCATGTTTTGCTTCATCTAAACTAATAATTTTGTCTAGCTGTCATTGTGCTTGGCTCGTGCTCTTGCTTGATCTAAACGAATAATTTGTCTAGCTGTCATTGTGCTTGGCTCGTGCTCTTGCATCACCAAAACTAATAATTTGTCTCGCTGTCATTGTGGTTGGTTTGTGTTCTTGCACCACCTAAACTAATAATTTGTCTAGCTATCATTGTGTTTGGCTTGTGTTCTTCCTTCACCTAAACGAATAATTTGTCCAGTTTTCATTGTGTTTAGCTTGTGTTCTTGCTTCACCTAAACTAATAATTTGTCTTGCTTTCATTGTGCTTGACTCGTGTTCTTGCTTCACCTGAACTAGTAATTTGTCTAGCTGTCATTGTGTTTGGCTCGTGCTCTTGCTTCATCTAAACTAATAATTTGTCCATCTGTCATTGTGTTTGGCTCATGTTTTGCTTCATCTAAACTAATAATTTTGTCTAGCTGTCATTGTGCTTGGCTCGTGCTCTTGCTTGATCTAAACGAATAATTTGTCTAGCTGTCATTGTGGTTGGCTCGTGCTCTTGCGTCATTAAAACTAATAATTTGTCCAGCTGTCATTGTGTTTGGCTCATGTTCTTGCTTCATCTAAACTAATAATTTGTCTAGCTGTCATTGTGTTTGGCTTGTGTTGTTGCTTCACCTAAACTAATAATTTGTCTAGCTGTCATTGTGTTTTGCTTGTGTTCTTGCTTCACCTAAACTAATAATTTGTGTAAATGTCATTGTGTTTGGCTCATGTTCTTGCTTCACCTAAACTAATAATTTGTCTAGCTGTCATTGTGTTTGGCTTGTGTTCTTGCTTCACCTAAACTAATAATTTGTCTAGCTGTCATTGTGTTTGGCTTGTGTTCTTGCTTCACCTAAACTAATAATTTGTCTAGCTGTCATTGTGCTTGACTCGTGTTCTTGCTTCACCTAAACTAATAATTTGTCTACCTGTCATTGTGTTTGGCTCGTGCTCTTGCTTCATCTAAACTAATAATTTGTCCATCTGTCATTGTGTTTGGCTCATGTTTTGCTTCATCTAAACTAATAATTTTGTCTAGCTGTCATTGTGCTTGGCTCGTGCTCTTGCTTGATCTAAACGAATAATTTGTCTAGCTGTCATTGTGGTTGGCTCGTGCTCATGAGTGATTAAAACTAATAATTTGTCCAGCTGTCATTGTGTTTGGCTCGTGTTCTTGCTTTACCTAAATTAATAATTTGTCTTGCTGTCTTTGTGCTTGACTCCTGTTCTTGCTTCACCTGAACTAGTAATTTGTCTACCTGTCATTGTGTTTGGCTCGTGCTCTTGCTTCATCTAAACTAATAATTTGTCCATCTGTCATTGTGTTTGGCTCATGTTTTGCTTGATCTAAACTAATAATTTTGTCTAGCTGTCATTGTGCTTGGCTCGTGCTCTTGCTTGATCTAAACGAATAATTTGTCTAGCTGTCATTGTGGTTGGCTCGTGCTCATGAGTGATTAAAACTAATAATTTGTCCAGCTGTCATTGTGCTTGGCTCGTGCTCTTGCTTGATCTAAACGAATAATTTGTCTAGCTGTCATTGTGGTTGGCTCGTGCTCTTGCTTCACCTAAACTAATAATTTGTCCAGCTGTCATTGTGTTTGGCTCATGTTCTTGCTTCATCTAAACTAATAATTTATAGACCTAATAATGTCTAGCTGTCATTGTGCTTGGCTCTGTGTTCTTGCTTCAACTAAACTAATAATTTGTCCAGCTGTCATTGTGTTTGGCTCATGTTCTTGCTTCATCTAAACTAATAATTTGTCTAGCTGTCATTGTGTTTGGCTTGTGTTCTTGCTTCACCTAAACTAATAATTTGTCTAGCTGTCATTGTGTTTGGCTTGTGTTGTTGCTTCACCTAAACTAATAATTTGTTTAGCTGTCATTGTGTTTGGCTTGTGTTCTTGCTTCACCTAAACTAATAATTTGTCTAGCTGTCATTGTGTTTGGCTTGTGTTCTTGCTTCATGTAAACTAATAACTTGTCTAACTGTCATTGTGTTTTACTCATGTTCTTGCTTCATCTGAACTAATAATTTGTCCATCTGTCATTGTGTTTGGATCATGTTCTTTCTTCACCTAAACTAATAATTTGACCAGCTGTCATTGTGTTTGGCTTGTGTTCTTGCTTCACCTAAACTAATACTTTGTCTAGCTGTCATTGTGTTTGGCTTGTGCTCTTGCTTCACCTAAACTAATAATTTGTGTAGCTGTCATTGTGGTTGGCTCGTGCTCTTGCGTCATTAAAACTAATAATTTGTCCAGCTGTCATTGTGTTTGGCTCATGTTCTTGCTTCATCTAAACTAATAATTTATAGACCTAATAATGTCTAGCTGTCATTGTGCTTGGCTCGTGCTCTTGCTTGATCTAAACGAATAATTTGTCTAGCTGTCATTGTGTTTGGCTTGTGTTGTTGCTTCACCTAAACTAATAATTTGTCTAGCTGTCATTGTGTTTGGCTTGTGTTCTTGCTTCACCTAAACTAATAATTTGTCTAGCTGTCATTGTGTTTGGCTTGTGTTCTTGCTTCATGTAAACTAATAATTTGTCTAACTGTCATTGTGTTTTACTCATGTTCTTGCTTCATCTGAACTAATAATTTGTCTATCTGTCATTGTGTTTGGATCATGTTCTTTCTTCACCTAAGCTAATAATTTGACCAGCTGTCATTGTGTTTGGCTTGAGTTCCAGCTTCACCTAAACTAATACTTTGTCTAGCTGTCATTGTGTTTGGCTTGTGTTCTTGCTTCACCTAAACTAATAATTTGTCTAGCTGTCATTGTGTTTGGCTCGTGTTCTTGCTTCACCTAAACTAATAATTTGTGTAGCTGTCATTGTGTTTGGCTCATGTTCTTGCTTCACCTAAACTAATAATTTGTCTAGCTGTCATTGTGTTTGGCTTGTGTTCTTGCTTCACCTAAACTAATAATTTGTCTAGCTGTCATTGTGTTTGGCTTGTGTTCTTGCTTCACCTAAATTAATAATTTGTCTTGCTGTCATTGTGTTTGGCTCGTGTTCTTGCTTCACCTAAACTAATAATTTGTCTAGCTGTCATTGTGTTTGGCTCGTGTTCTTGCTTCATCTAAACTAATAATTTGTCCAGCTGTCATTGTGTTTGGCTCATGTTCTTGCTTCATCTAAACTAATAATTTGTCTAGCTGTCATTGTGTTTGGCTCGTGTTCTTGCTTCATCTAAACTAATAATTTGTCTAGCTGTCATTGTGTTTGTTGGCTCGTGCTCTTGCGTCATTAAAACTAATAATTTGTCCAGCTGTCATTGTGTTTGGCTCATGTTCTTGCTTCATCTAAACTAATAATTTGTCTAGCTGTCATTGTGTTTGGCTTGTGTTGTTGCTTCACCTAAACTAATAATTTGTCTAGCTGTCATTGTGTTTGGCTTGTGTTCTTGCTTCACCTAAACTAATAATTTGTCTAGCTGTCATTGTGTTTGGCTTGTGTTCTTGCTTCACCTAAACTAATAATTTGTCTAGCTGTCATTGTGTTTGGCTTGTGTTCTTGCTTCATGTAAACTAATAACTTGTCTAACTGTCATTGTGTTTTACTCATGTTCTTGCTTCATCTGAACTAAAAATTTGTCCATCTGTCATTGTGTTTGGATCATGTTCTTTCTTCACCTAAGCTAATAATTTGACCAGCTGTCATTGTGTTTGGCTTGAGTTCTAGCTTCACCTAAACTAATACTTTGTCTAGCTGTCATTGTGTTTGGCTTGTGTTCTTGCTTCACCTAAACTAATAATTTGTCTAAATGTTATTGTGTTTGGCTCATGTTCTTGCTTCACCTAAACTAATAATTTGTCTAGCTGTCATTGTGTTTGGCTTGTGTTCTTGCTTGATCTAAACGAATAATTTGTCTAGCTGTCATTGTGTTTGGCTTGTGTTCTTGCTTCATCTAAACTAATAATTTGTCTAGCTGTCATTGTGTTTGGCTCGTGCTCTTGCTTCATCTAAACTAATAATTTGTGTAGCTGTCATTGTGTTTGGCTCATGTTCTTGCTTCACGTAAACTAATAATTTGTCTAGCTGTCATTGTGTTTGTCTTGTGTTCTTGCTTCACCTAAACTAGTAATTTGTCTAGCTGTCATTGTGTTTGGTTATGTTTTGCTGTATCTAAACTAATAATTTTGTCTAGCTGTCATTGTGTTTGGCTCGTGCTCTTGCTTCATCTAAACTAATAATTTGTCTAGCTGTCATTGTGTTTGGCTCGTGTTCTTGCTTCATCTAAACGAATAATTTGTCTAGCTGTCATTGTGTTTGGCTTGTGTTGTTGCTTCACCTAAACTAATAATTTGTCTAGCTGTCATTGTGTTTGGTTTGTGTTCTTGCTTCACCTAAACTAATAATTTGTCTAGCTGTCATTGTGTTTGGCTTGTGTTCTTGCTTCACCTAAACTAATAATTTGTCTAGTTGTCATTGTGTTTGGCTTGTGTTCTTGCTTCACCTAAACTAATAATTTGTCTAGCTGTCATTGTGTTTGGCTTGTGTTCTTGCATCACCCTGAACTAGTAATTTGTCTAGCTGTCATTGTGTTTAGATTGTGTTCTTGCTTCACTTAAACTAATAATTTGTCTAGCTGTCATTGTGTTTGGCTTGTGTTCTTGCTTCACCTAAACTAATAATTTGTCTTGCTGTCATTGTGTTTGGCTTGTGTTCTTGCTTCACCTAAACTAATAATTTGTCTTGCTGTCATTGTGTTTTGCTCATGTTCTTGCTTCATCTGAACTAATAATTTCTCTAGCTGTTATTGTGCTTGACTTGTGTTCTTGCTTCATCTAAACTAATAATTTGTCTAGCTGTCATTGTGTTTGGCTCATGTTCTTGCTTCACCTAAAGTAATAATTTGTCTAGCTGTGATTGTGTTTGGCTCGTGTTCTTGCTTCACCTAAACTAATAATTTGTCTAGCTGTCATTGTGTTTGGCTCTGTGTTCTTGCTTCATCTAAACTAATAATTTGTCCAGCTGTCATTGTGTTTGGCTCATGTTCTTGCTTCATCTAAACTAATAATTTGTCTAGCTGTCATTGTGTTTGGCTTGTGTTGTTGCTTCACCTAAACTAATAATTTGTCTAGCTGTCATTGTGTTTGGCTTGTGTTCTTGCTTCACCTAAACTAATAATTTGTCTAGCTGTCATTGTGTTTGGCTTGTGTTCTTGCTTCACCTAAACTAATAATTTGTCTAGCTGTCATTGTGTTTGGCTTGTGTTCTTGCTTCATGTAAACTAATAACTTGTCTAACTGTCATTGTGTTTTACTCATGTTCTTGCTTCATCTGAACTAAAAATTTGTCCATCTGTCATTGTGTTTGGATCATGTTCTTTCTTCACCTAAGCTAATAATTTGACCAGCTGTCATTGTGTTTGGCTTGAGTTCTAGCTTCACCTAAACTAATACTTTGTCTAGCTGTCATTGTGTTTGGCTTGTGTTCTTGCTTCACCTAAACTAATAATTTGTCTAGCTGTCATTGTGTTTGGCTCATGTTCTTGCTTCACCTAAACTAATAATTTGTCTAGCTGTCATTGTGTTTGGCTCATGTTCTTGCTTCACCTAAACTAATAATTTGTCTAGCTGTCATTGTGTTTGGCTTGTGTTCTTGCTTGATCTAAACGAATAATTTGTCTAGCTGTCATTGTGTTTGGCTTGTGTTCTTGCTTCATCTAAACTAATAATTTGTCTAGCTGTCATTGTGTTTGGCTCGTGCTCTTGCTTCATCTAAACTAATAATTTGTGTAGCTGTCATTGTGTTTGGCTCATGTTCTTGCTTCACGTAAACTAATAATTTGTCTAGCTGTCATTGTGTTTGTCTTGTGTTCTTGCTTCACCTAAACTAGTAATTTGTCTAGCTGTCATTGTGTTTGGCTTATGTTTTTGCTTCATCTAAACTAATAATTTGTCTAGCTGTCATTGTGTTTGGCTCGTGTTCTTGCTTCATCTAAACTAATAATTTGTCTAGCTGTCATTGTGTTTGGCTCGTGTTCTTGCTTCATCTAAACTAATAATTTGTCTAGCTGTCATTGTGTTTGGCTCATGTTCTTGCTTCACCTAAACTAATAATTTGTCTAGCTGTCATTGTGTTTGGCTTGTGTTCTTGCTTCACCTAAACTAATAATTTGTCCAGCTGTCATTGTGTTTGGCTTGTGTTCTTGCTTCACCTAAACTAATAATTTGTCTAGCTGTCATTGTGTTTGGCTTGTGTTCTTGCTTCACCTAAACTAATAATTTGTCTAGCTGTCATTGTGTTTGGCTTGTGTTCTTGCTTCACTTAAACTAATAATTTGTCTAGCTGTCATTGTGTTTGGCTTGTGTTCTTGCTTCACCTAAACTAATAATTTGTCTTGCTGTCATTGTGTTTGGCTTGTGTTCTTGCTTCACCTAAACTAATAATTTGTCTTGCTGTCATTGTGTTTTGCTCATGTTCTTGCTTCATCTGAACTAATAATTTCTCTAGCTGTTATTGTGCTTGACTTGTGTTCTTGCTTCATCTAAACTAATAATTTGTCTAGCTGTCATTGTGTTTGGCTCATGTTCTTGCTTCACCTAAAGTAATAATTTGTCCAGCTGTGATTGTGTTTGGCCCGTGCTCTTACTTCACCTAAAGTAATAATTTGTCTAGCTGTCATTGTGTTTGGCTCATGTTTTGCTTCATCTAAACTAATAATTTGTCCAGCTGTCATTGTGTTTGGCTCATGTTCTTGCTTCATCTAAACTAATAATTTGTCTAGCTGTCATTGTGTTTGGCTTGTGTTGTTGCTTCACCTAAACTAATAATTTGTCTAGCTGTCATTGTGTTTGGCTTGTGTTCTTGCTTCACCTAAACTAATAATTTGTCTAGCTGTCATTGTGTTTGGCTTGTGTTCTTGCTTCACCTAAACTAATAATTTGTCTAGCTGTCATTGTGTTTGGCTTGTGTTCTTGCTTCATGTAAACTAATAACTTGTCTAGCTGTCATTGTGTTTGGCTCATGTTCTTGCTTCATCTAAACTAATAATTTGTCTAGCTGTCATTGTGTTTGGCTCATGTTCTTGCTTCACCTAAACTAATAATTTGTCTAGCTGTCATTGTGTTTGGCTTGTGTTCTTGCTTCACCTAAACTAATACTTTGTCTAGCTGTCATTGTGTTTGGCTTGTGTTCTTGCTTCACCTAAACTAATAATTTGTCTAGCTGTTATTGTGTTTGGCTCGTGTTCTTGCTTCACCTAAACTAATAATTTGTCTAGCTGTCATTGTGTTTGGCTCATGTTCTTGCTTCACCTAAACTAATAATTTGTCTAGCTGTCATTGTGTTTGGCTTGTGTTCTTGCTTGATCTAAACGAATAATTTGTCTAGCTGTCATTGTGTTTGGCTTGTGTTCTTGCTTCATCTAAACTAATAATTTGTCTAGCTGTCATTGTGTTTGGCTCGTGCTCTTGCTTCATCTAAACTAATAATTTGTGTAGCTGTCATTGTGTTTGGCTCATGTTCTTGCTTCATCTAAACTAATAATTTGTCTAGCTGTCATTGTGTTTGGCTTGTGTTCTTGCTTCACCTAAACTAATAATTTGTCTAGCTGTCATTGTGTTTGGCTTGTGTTCTTGCTTCACCTAAACTAATAATTTGTCTAGCTCATTGTGTTTGGCTTGTGTTCTTGCTTCACCTAAACTAATAATTTGTCTAGCTGTCATTGTGTTTGGCTTGTGTTCTTGCTTCACCTAAACTAATAATTTGTCTAGCTGTCATTGTGTTTGGCTCGTGTTCTTGCTTCATCTAAACTAATAATTTGTCTAGCTGTCATTGTGTTTGGCTTGTGTTCTTGCACCACCTAAACTAATAATTTGTCTAGCTGTCATTGTGTTTGGTTTGTGTTCTTACTTCACCTAAACTAATAATTTGTCTAGCTGTCATTGTGTTTGGCTTGTGTTCTTGCTTCACCTAAACTAATAATTTGTCCAGTTGTCATTGTGTTTAGCTTGTGTTCTTGCTTCACCTAAACTAATAATTTGTCTTGCTGTCATTGTGCTTGACTCGTGTTCTTGCATCACCCTGAACTAGTAATTTGTCTAGCTGTCATTGTGTTTAGATTGTGTTCTTGCTTCACTTAAACTAATAATTTGTCTAGCTGTCATTGTGTTTGGCTTGTGTTCTTGCTTCACCTAAACTAATAATTTGTCTTGCTGTCATTGTGTTTGGCTTGTGTTCTTGCTTCACCTAAACTAATAATTTGTCTTGCTGTCATTGTGTTTTGCTCATGTTCTTGCTTCATCTGAACTAATAATTTCTCTAGCTGTTATTGTGCTTGACTTGTGTTCTTGCTTCATCTAAACTAATAATTTGTCTAGCTGTCATTGTGTTTGGCTCATGTTCTTGCTTCACCTAAAGTAATAATTTGTCCAGCTGTGATTGTGTTTGGCCCGTGCTCTTACTTCACCTAAAGTAATAATTTGTCTAGCTGTCATTGTGTTTGGCTCATGTTTTGCTTCATCTAAACTAATAATTTGTCCAGCTGTCATTGTGTTTGGCTCATGATCTTGCTTTATCTAAACTAATAATTTGTCCATCTGTTATTGTGTTTGGTTTGTGTTCTTCCTTCAACTAAACTAATAATTTGTCCAGTTGTTATTGTGTTTAGCTTGTGTTCTTGCTTCACCTAAACTAATAATTTGTCTAGCTGTCATTGTGTTTGGCTTGTGTTCTTGCTTCATGTAAACTAATAATTTGTCTAGCTGTCATTGTGTTTTGCTCATGTTCTTGCTTCATCTGAACTAATAATTTGTCTATCTGTCATTGCGTTTGCATCGTGCTCTTACTTCACCTAAACTAATAATTTGTCCAGCTGTCATTGTGTTTGGCTTGTATTCTTGCTTCACCTAAAGTAATAATTTGTCTAGCTGTCATTGTGTTTGGCTCATGTTCTTGCTTCACCTAAACTAATAATTTGTCTAGCTGTCATTGTGTTTGGCTTGTGTTCTTGCTTCACCTAAACTAATAATTTGTCTAGCTGTCATTGTGTTTGGCTCGTGTTCTTGCTTCACCTAAACTAATAATTTGTCTAGCTGTCATTGTGTTTGGCTCGTGTTCTTGCTTCATCTAAACTAATAATTTGTCTAGCTGTCATTGTGCTTGGCTCGTGCTCTTGCTTGATCTAAACGAATAATTTGTCTAGCTGTCATTGTGGTTGGCTCGTGCTCTTGCGTCATTAAAACTAATAATTTGTCCAGCTGTCATTGTGTTTGGCTCATGTTCTTGCTTCATCTAAACTAATAATTTATAGACCTAATAATGTCTAGCTGTCATTGTGCTTGGCTCGTGCTCTTGCGTCAACTAAACTAATAATTAGTCCAGCTGTCATTGTGTTTGGCTCATGTTCTTGCTTCATCTAAACTAATAATTTGTCTAGCTGTCATTGTGTTTGGCTTGTGTTGTTGCTTCACCTAAACTAATAATTTGTCTAGCTGTCATTGTGTTTGGCTTGTGTTCTTGCTTCACCTAAACTAATAATTTGTCTAGCTGTCATTGTGTTTGGCTTGTGTTCTTGCTTCACCTAAACTAATAATTTGTCCAGCTGTCATTGTGTTTGGCTTGTATTCTAGCTTCACCTAAAGTAATAATTTGTCTAGCTGTCATTGTGTTTGGCTCATGTTCTTTCTTCACCTAAACTAATAATTTGTCTAGCTGTCATTGTGTTTGGCTTGTGTTCTTGCTTCACCTAAACTAATAATTTGTCTAGCTGTCATTGTGTTTGGCTTGTGTTCTTGCTTCACCTAAACTAATAATTTGTCTAGCTGTCATTGTGTTTGGCTCATGTTCTTGCTTCACTAAACTAATAATTTGTAAAATAATTTGTTTATGTCATTGTGTTTGGCTCATGTTCTTGCTTCACCTAAACTAATAATTTGTCTAGCTGTCATTGTGTTTGGCTTGTGTTCTTGCTTCATCTAAACTAATAATTTGTCTAGCTGTCATTGTGTTTGGCTCTGTTCTTGCTTCACCTAAACTAATAATTTGTCTAGCTGTCATTGTGTTTGGCTCGTGTTCTTGCTTCATCTAAACTAATAATTTGTCCATCTGTCATTGTGTTTGGCTCATGTTTTGCTTCATCTAAACTAATAATTTGTCTAGCTGTCATTGTGTTTGGCTCGTGTTCTTGCTTCATTAAAACTAATAATTTGTCCAGCTGTCATTGTGTTTGGCTCATGTTCTTGCTTCATCTAAACTAATAATTTATAGACCTAATAATGTCTAGCTGTCATTGTGCTTGGCTTGTGTGCTCTTGCTTCACCTAAACTAATAATTTGTCCAGCTGTCATTGTGTTTGGCTCATGTTCTTGCTTCATCTAAACTAATAATTTGTCTAGCTGTCATTGTGTTTGGCTTGTGTTCTTGCTTCACCTAAACTAATAATTTGTCTAGCTGTCATTGTGTTTGGCTTGTGTTCTTGCTTCACCTAAACTAATAATTTGTCTAGCTGTCATTGTGTTTGGCTCATGTTCTTGCTTCACCTAAACTAATAATTTGTCTAGCTGTCATTGTGTTTGGCTTGTGTTCTTGCTTCACCTAAACTAATAATTTGTCTAGCTGTCATTGTGTTTGGCTTATGTTTTTGCTTCATCTAAACTAATAATTTGTCTAGCTGTCATTGTGTTTGGCTTGTGCTCTTGCTTCATCTAAACTAATAATTTGTCTAGCTGTCATTGTGTTTGGCTTGTGTTCTTGCTTCATCTAAACTAATAATTTGTCTAGCTGTCATTGTGTTTGGCTCTGTGCTCTTGCTTCACCTAAACTAATAATTTGTCTAGCTGTCATTGTGTTTGGTTCATGTTCTTGCTTCACCTAAACTAATAATTTGTCTAGCTGTCATTGTGTTTGGCTTGTGTTCTTGCTTCACCTAAACTAATAATTTGTCTAGCTGTCATTGTGTTTGGCTTGTGTTCTTGCTTCACCTAAACTAATAATTTGTCTAGCTGTCATTGTGTTTGCTTGTGTTCTTGTTTTGCTTCACCTAAACTAATAATTTGTCTAGCTGTCATTGTGTTTGGCTTGTGTTCTTGCTTCACCTAAACTAATAATTTGTCTAGCTGTCATTGTGTTTGGCTTGTGTTCTTGCTTCACCTAAACTACTTATTTTTCTAGCTGTCATTGTGTTTGGCTTGAGTTCTTGCATCACCTAAACTAATAATTTGTCCAGCTGTCATTGTGTTTGGCTCGTGTTCTTGCTTCATCTAAACTAATAATTTGTCCAGCTGTCATTGTGTTTGGCTTGTGTTCTTGCTTCACCTAAACTAATAATTTGTCCAGCTGTCATTGTGTTTGGCTTGTGTTCTTGCTTCACCTAAACTAATAATTTGTCTAGCTGTCATTGTGTTTGGCTTGTGTTCTTGCTTCATCTAAACTAATAATTTGTCTAGCTGTCATTGTGTTTGGCTCATGTTCTTGCTTCATCTAAACTAATAATTTGTCTAGCTGTCATTGTGTTTGCTTCGTGTTCTTGCTTCACCTAAACTAATAATTTGTCTAGCTGTCATTGTGTTTGGCTTGTGTTCTTGCTTCACCTAAACTAATAATTTGTCTAGCTGTCATTGTGTTTGGCTTGTGTTCTTGCTTCACCTAAACTAATAATTTGTCTAGCTGTCATTGTGTTTGGCTTGTGTTCTTGCTTCATCTAAACTAATAATTTGTCTAGCTGTCATTGTGTTTGGCTTGTGTTCTTGCTTCACCTAAACTAATAATTTGTCCAGCTGTCATTGTGTTTGGCTCATGTTTTGCTTCATCTAAACTAATAATTTGTCTAGCTGTCATTGTGGTTGGCTCAGTGCTCTTTGCTTCATTAAAACTAATAATTTGTCCAGCTGTCATTGTGTTTGGCTCATGTTCTTGCTTCATCTAAACTAATAATTTATAGACATAATAATGTCTAGCTGTCATTGTGCTTGGCTCGTGTTCTTGCTTCACCTAAACTAATAATTTGTCCAGCTGTCATTGTGTTTGGCTCATGTTCTTGCTTCATCTAAACTAATAATTTGTCTAGCTGTCATTGTGTTTGGCTTGTGTTCTTGCTTCATCTAAACTAATAATTTGTCTAGCTGTCATTGTGTTTGGCTCATGTTCTTGCTTCACCTAAACTAATAATTTGTCTAGCTGTCATTGTGTTTGGCTTGTGTTCTTGCTTCACCTAAACTAATAATTTGTCTAGCTGTCATTGTGTTTGGCTTATGTTTTGCTGCATCTAAACTAATAATTTTGTCTAGCTGTCATTGTGTTTGGCTTGTGCTCTTGCTTCATCTAAACTAATAATTTGTCTAGCTGTCATTGTGTTTGGCTCTGTGTTCTTGCTTCATCTAAACTAATAATTTGTCTAGCTGTCATTGTGTTTGGCTTGTGTTCTTGCTTCACCTAAACTAATAATTTGTCTAGCTGTCATTGTGCTTGGCTTGTGTTCTTCCTTCACCTAAACTAATAATTTGTCCAGTTGTCATTGTGTTTAGCTTGTGTTCTTGCTTCACCTAAACTAATAATTTGTCTTGCTGTCATTGTGTTTGACTTGTGTTCTTGCTTCACCTAAACTAATAATTTGTCTAGCTGTCATTGTGTTTGGCTTGTGTTCTTGCTTCACCTAAACTAATAATTTGTCTTGCTGTCATTGTGTTTGGCTTGTGTTCTTGCTTCATCTAAACTAATAATTTGTCTAGCTGTCATTGTGTTTTGTTCATGTTCTTGCTTCACCTAAACTAATAATTTGTCTAGCTGTCATTGTGTTTGGCTTGTGTTCTTGCTTCACCTAAACTAATAATTTGTCTAGCTGTCATTGTGTTTGGCTCATGTTCTTGCTTCACCTAAACTAATAATTTGTCCAGCTGTCATTGTGTTTGGCTTGTGTTGTTGCTTCACCTAAAGTAATAATTTGTCCCTCTGTTATTGTGTTTGGCTTGTGTTCTTCCTTCAACTAAACTAATAATTTGTCCAGTTGTCATTGTGTTTAGCTTGTGTTCTTGCTTCACCTAAACTAATAATTTGTCTAGCTGTCATTGTGTTTGGCTTGTGTTCTTGCTTCATGTAAACTAATAATTTGTCTAGCTGTCATTGTGTTTTGCTCATGTTCTTGCTTCATCTGAACTAATAATTTGTCTATCTGTCATTGCGTTTGCATCGTTCTCTTCCTTCACCTAAACTAATAATTTGTCCAGCTGTCATTGTGTTTGGCTTGTATTCTAGCTTCACCTAAAGTAATAATTTGGCTAGCTGTCATTGTATTTGGCTTGTGTTCTTGCGTTACCAAAACTAATATTTTGTCTAGCTGTCATTGTGTTTGGCTTGTGTTCTTGCTTCATCTAAACTAATAATTTGTGTAGCTGTCATTGTGTTTTGCTCATGTTCTTGCTTCATCTAAACTAATAATTTGTCTAGCTGTCATTGTGTTTGGCTCGTGCTCTTGCTTCACCTAAACTAATAATTTGTCCAGCTGTCACTTGTGTTTGGCTCATGTTTTGATTCATCTAAACTAATAATTTTGTCTAGCTGTCATTGTGGTTGGCTCGTGCTCTTGCGTCATTAAAACTAATAATTTGTCCAGCTGTCATTGTGTTTGGCTCATGTTCTTGCTTCATCTAAACTAATAATTTATAGACATAATAATGTCTAGCTGTCATTGTGCTTGGCTCGTGCTCTTGCGTCACCTAAACTAATAATTAGTCCAGCTGTCATTGTGTTTGGCTCATGTTCTTGCTTCATCTAAACTAATAATTTGTCTAGCTGTCATTGTGTTTGGCTTGTGTTCTTGCTTCACCTAAACTAATTCAGCTTAATTTTCTAGCTGTCATTGTTTGGCTTGTGTTCTTGCTTCACCTAAACTAATAATTTGTCTAGCTGTCATTGTGTTTGGCTTGTGTTCTTGCTTCACCTAAACTAATAATTTGTCTAGCTGTCATTGTGTTTGGCTTGTGTTCTTGCTTCACCTAAACTAATAATTTGTCTAGCTGTCATTGTGTGTTTGGCTTGTGTTCTTGCTTCACCTAAACTAATAATTTGTCTAGCTGTCATTGTGTTTGGCTCATGTGTTCTTGCTTCACCTAAACTAATAATTTGTCTAGCTGTCATTGTGTTTGGCTTGTGTTCTTGCTTCATTAAACTAATAATTTGTCTAGCTGTCATTGTGTTTGGCTCATGTTCTTGCTTCATCTAAACTAATAATTTGTAGACCTAATAATGTCTAGCTGTCATTGTGTTTGGCTTGTGTTCTTGCTTCAACTAAACTAATAATTTGTCCAGCTGTCATTGTGTTTGGCTCATGTTCTTGCTTCACCTAAACTAATAATTTGTCTAGCTGTCATTGTGTTTGGCTTGTGTTCTTGCTTCACCTAAACTAATAATTTGTCCAGTTGTCATTGTGTTTTTAGCTTGTGTTTGGCTCATGTTCTTGCTTCACCTAAACTAATAATTTGTCTAGCTGTCATTGTGTTTGGTTTGTGTTCTTGCTTCATCTAAACTAATAATTTGTCTAGCTGTCATTGTGTTTGGCTCGTGTTTTGCTTCACCTAAACTAATAATTTGTCTAGCTGTCATTGTGTTTGGCTTGTGTTCTTGCTTCACCTAAACTAATAATTTGTCTAGCTGTCATTGTGTTTGGCTCATGTTCTTGCTTCACCTAAACTAATAATTTGTCTAGCTGTCATTGTGTTTGGCTTGTGTTCTTGCTTCACCTAAACTAATAATTTGTCTAGCTGTCATTGTGTTTGGCTCAGTGTTCTTGCTTCACCTAAACTAATAATTTGTCTAGCTGTCATTGTGTTTGGCTCATGTTTTGCTTCATCTAAACTAATAATTTGTCTAGCTGTCATTGTGTCATTGGCTTGGCTGTGTTCTTGCTTCAACTAAACTAATAATTTGTCTAGCTGTCATTGTGTTTGGCTCATGTTCTTGCTTCATCTAAACTAATAATTTGTCTAGCTGTCATTGTGTTTGGCTTTGTTCTTGCTTCACCTAAACTAATAATTTGTCTAGCTGTCATTGTGTTTGGCTTGTGTTCTTGCTTCACCTAAACTAATAATTTGTCCAGCTGTCATTGTGTTTGGCTTGTGTTCTTGCTTCACCTAAACTAATAATTTGTCTAGCTGTCATTGTGTTTGGCTTGTGTTGTTGCTTCACCTAAACTAATAATTTGTCTAGCTGTCATTGTGTTTGGCTTGTGTTCTTGCTTCACCTAAACTAATAATTTGTCTAGCTGTCATTGTGTTTGGCTCATGTTCTTGCTTCACCTAAACTAATAATTTGTCTAGCTGTCATTGTGTTTGGCTTGTGTTCTTGCTTCACTAAACTAATAATTTGTCTAGCTGTCATTGTGTTTGGCTTGTGTTCTTGCTTCACCTAAACTAATAATTTGTCTAGCTGTCATTGTGTTTGGCTCGTGTTCTTGCTTCATCTAAACTAATAATTTGTGTAGCTGTCATTGTGTTTGGCTCATGTTCTTGCTTCACCTAAACTAATAATTTGTCTAGCTGTCATTGTGTTTGGCTTGTGTTCTTGCTTCACCTAAACTAATAATTTGTCTAGCTGTCATTGTGTTTGGCTTGTGTTCTTGCTTCATCTAAACTAATAATTTGTCTAGCTGTCATTGTGTTTGGCTTGTGTTTTGCTTCCTTATCTAAAACTAATAATTTGTCTAGCTGTCATTGTGTTTGGCTTGTGTTCTTGCTTCATCTAAACTAATAATTTGTCTAGCTGTCATTGTGTTTGGCTCGTTCTTGCTTCACCTAAACTAATAATTTGTCTAGCTGTCATTGTGTTTGGCTTGTGTTCTTGCTTCACCTAAACTAATAATTTGTCCAGCTGTCATTGTGTTTTGGCTTGTGTTCTTGCTTCCACCTAAACTAATAATTTGTCTAGCTGTCATTGTGTTTGCTCATGTTCTTGCATCACCCTAAACTAATAATTTGTCTAGCTGTCATTGTGTTTGGCTTGTGTTCTTGCTTCACTTAAACTAATAATTTGTCTAGCTGTCATTGTGTTTGGCTTGTGTTCTCTTGCTTCATACCTAAACTAATAATTTGTCTAGCTGTCATTGTGTTTTGCCTCGTGTTCTGGCTTTCACCTAAACTAATAATTTGTCTTAGCTGTCATTGTGCTCTGTCTATGTTCTTGTTTCCATCTAAACTAATAAATCTGCCTAGTCCACATTGTGCTTTGACTTTGGTTCTTGCTTCATTCTAAACTAATAATTTGTCTAGCTGTCATTGTGTTTTGCCTGCATGTTCTTGCTTCTCAATTAAACTAATAATTTGTCCAGCTGTCATTGTGTTTGGCCTATGGTTTCACTAAACTAATAATTTGTCTCTGTCATTGTGTTTGCTCTGGCCTTGTCTAAACCATAATTTGTCAAGCTGTCATTGTGTTTGGCTCATGTTCTGCTTCATCTAAACTAATAATTTGTCTAGCTGTCATTGTGTTTGGCTTGTGTTGTCTTGCTTCACCTAAACTAATAATGTCTAGCTGTCATTGTGTTTGGCTTCAGGCTCTTGCTTCACCTAACCACTAATAATTTGTCTAGCTGTCATTGTGTTTGGCTTGTGTTCTTGCTTCCACCTAAACCTAATAACTGGTCAGCTGTCATTGTGTGTTTGGCTCAGGTTCTGCCTTCAAAACTAATAACTTGTCTTAACATTGTGTTTTCATCATGTTCTTGCTTCAATCTAAACTAAAATTCATGTCATCTGTCATTGTGTTTGATCATGTTCTTCTTCACTCTGCAATAATGCTTCTCCAACTAAATGTCATTGTGTTTGGCTTGTGTTCTTTGCTTCACCTAAACTAATAATTTGTCCAGCTTGTCATTGTGTTTGGCTTGTGTTCTTTAAGCCACCAAAACTACAATTGTCTAGCTGTCATTGCACGTGCCTGTCTTCCAACTAAATAATAATTCCTGCGTAGCTGTCATTGTGTTTTGAATTCAAGTTCTGCTTTCATCTAAACTAATTAATTTGTCTAGCTGTCATTGTGTTTGGCTTGTGTTCTTGCTTCACTTAAACTAATAATTTGTCTAGCTGTCATTGTGTTTGGCTTGGTGCTCTTGCTTCACCTAAACTAATAATTTGTCTAGCTGTCACAGTTTGCTCAGTGCTCTGCTTCATCTAAACTAATATTTGTCTAGCTGTCATTGTGCTTTGGCAATTCCTGTGCTTTCACCAAAACTAATAATTTGTCTAGCTGTCATTGTGCTTTGGCTCTTGTGTTCTGCTTCACCAAAACCAGTAATTTGTTCAGCTGTCATTGGTTTTGGCATGGTTGTTCACAATTCAAACTAGTTTAATAATTTGTCTAGTCTGTCATTAGTGTTTGGCTTTGCATGCCTTGCTTCATCTAAACTAATAATCTGTTCAGCTGTCAGTTTGCCCTGTGCTCTTGCTTAAACTAACTAATTTGTTCTAGCTGTCATGGTGCTGGCTTCTGTGTTTCTTGCTCACCAAACTAATAATTGTCTAGCTGTCATTGTGGTTATTATGTTCTCATGCTTCACCCAAAACTAATAATTTGTCTAGCTGTCATTGTGTTTGGCTTGTGTTTTCCTTCATTTAACCTAATAATTTGTCCAGCTGTCATTGTGCTTTGGCTGGGTGTTCTTGCCTTCAAAATTTAAACTAGCTATTTGCCCTGGCTTGCTCATGTGTTTGGCTGGACCTGTTCTTGCCCATTGTGGAACCTAGTGACTATTCAGCTTGCCATTGTGTTTGGATTTGTGTTCTTGCCTGCCTAAACTAATACCTGTCTCCAGCTGTCATTGTGTTTGGCTCGGTCTCCTGCTTCACCTAAACTAATAATTTGTCTCATTGTGTTTGGCTCAGTGCTCTTGCTTCACCTAAACTAATAATTTGTCTAGCTGTCATTGTGTTTGTCAATGTTCTTGCTCATCTAAAACTAATAACTCTCTAGCAGTGTTTGTGACTTGTGTTCTTGCTTCCATCTAAACCTAATAATTTTGTCTAGCTGTCAGTGTGTTTGGCCTGCTCAAGTGCTTCATTAAAACCAATAATTTGTCCAGCTGTCATTGTGTTTTGCCTCAGTTTCATTCTCTCATCTAAATGGCTAATTTGCCCTATTTGTTGTTGTGCTCGTGCTCTAAGCCTTCATCTAAACCATAATTTGTCCAGCTGGCTTCGCATTGTGTTTGGCTCATGATTCAGTTTTCATCTCCAACTAATTTGTCCAGCTGTCATTGTGTACTTGGTCTATGTCTCTTGCTTCAACTAAACTAATAATTTGTCCAGCTGTCGCATTGTGTTAGCCTCGTGTTCTTGCCCAACCTAAACTAATAATTTGTCTATTGTCATTGTGTTTTACTTGTGTTCTGTTTCTATATAAAAACAGAATAATTATTCCAGCTGTCATTGTGTTTGCTTCTGTCTCTTGCTTCTATCCTAAACTAATAATTTGTCTAGCTGTCATTGTGCTTGTCTCATGCCTTGCTTCCACTCTAAACTATACATTTGTCTGGCATTGTTTCTAGCTTGTGTTCTAGCTTCACCTGTAAACTAATAATGTCTAGCTGTCATTGTGGCTTGGTTCATTGTTCTTCTCAACTTGTTTAGCTGACCCAAGACTAGCCTGTCATTTTGGTTATGCTGTTCTTGCATTTCTACCTAAACTAATAATTTGTCTAGCTGGTCATTGTGTTCTGGTCTCAGAGTCTTGGTAACCCAACTAATACTGTCTGCCACAAAGCCTGGTTCATGTTTTGTTTGTCCTAAACTAATAATTTGTCTATTAAGTCATTGTGTTTGGCTTGCATGTTTCTCTGCTTCATCTAAACTAATAATTTGTCTAGCTGTCATTGTGTTTTTTGGCTCGTGTCTTGCTCCACCTAAAACTAATAATTTGTCCAGCTGTCATTGTGTTTGGCTTGTTGTTCCCTGCTTCATTTCTAAACTAATAATTTACACCTAGCTGCTCATTGGTGGCTCTGCGTGGCCTTGTGCTCTGGCATGTCCAAACTAATAATTTGTCTAGCTGTCATTGTGTTTGCTTCATGTTCTTGCTTCATCTCCTGTTCATAACCTTTGTCCAGCTGTAATAATGTTTGGTCTGTGTTCTTGCTCTCACCAACTAATAATTTGTCTGTCATCAGTGTGTGTTCGTGTGTCTTGCTTCACCTAAACTAATAATTTGTCCAGCTGTCATTGTGTTTGGCTCATGTTCTTGCTTCATCTAAACTAATAATTTGTCTAGCTGTCATTGTGTTTGGCTTGTGTTCTTGCTTCACCTAAACTAATAATTTGTCTAGCTGTCATTGTGTTTGGCCTTGTGTTCTTGCTTCACCTAAACTAATAATTTGTCTAGCTGTCATTGTAGTTTGGCTTGTGTTCTTGCTTCACCTAAACTAATAATTTGTCCAGCTGTCATTGTGTTTGGCTTGTTCTTTGCTTGCCAAAATAATACCTTGTCTCAGGTCTTGTGCTCACTCATGTTCTTGCTTCACTAACTAATAATTTGTCTAGCTGTCATTCTTTTGTGTCTTGGTTTGTTCTTGCTTCACACCTAAACTAATAATTTGTCTAGCTGTCATTGTGTTTGGCTTGTGTTCTTGCTTCACCTAAAACTAATAATTTGTCCAGCTGTCATTGTGTTTGGTTGCCATCTTCTGCTTCCACCTAAACTAATAATTTGTCTAGCTGTCATTGTGTTTGGCTCATGTTCTTTTCTTCAATTTAAGCTAATAATTTGTCCAGCTGTCATTGTGTTTGGCTCTTGTGTTCTTGCTTCACCTAAACTCAATAACTTTGGTTCAGCTTGTCAGCTGGTCACTTCGTGGTTCTTTTGCGGGTTTCAGAACTAATAATTTGTCTAGCTGTCATTGTATTTGGCTTGTGTACTGCTAAACCTATACTATTTGTTCTTATAGCTGTCATAATGTTCAGCTGTCATTGTGCTTGCTCTGGTGTTCCGCTCCACCTAAACTAATAATTTGTCTAGCCTGTCATTGTGTTTGGCTTCATGTTCTTGCTTCCATCTAAACCAATAATTTGTCTAGCTGTCATTGTGTTTGGCTTGTGTTCTGTTTCCATCCAACTAATGCCAATTCTAGTCATTGCTGTCATTGTGTTTGGCTCGTGCTCTTACATCTAAACTAATAATTTGTCTAGCTGTCATTGTGTTTTGCCTTGTGTTCTTGCCACCAAAACCTAATGTCTAGCTGTCACTGTGCTTGGCTTGTTCAGGTTTCGCTCACCCAAACCAACAATTTGTTCAGCTGTCATTGTAAGTCAGGCTTTATGTTTTGCTGCATCTAAACTAATAATTTTTGTCTCGCTGTCTATTTGCTCAGTTGTGTTCTTGCTTCATCTAAACTAATAATTTGTCTAGTTGTTGTTTTGTGTTTGGCTCGTGCTCTTGCTTCACCTAAACTAATAATTTCTGTCTAGTTGTCATTGTGTTCTAATTTGGCTGCCTGCAAAATCGCAACAAATCTAATAATTTGTCCAGCTGTCACTGTGGTTGGTTCATGTTCTTGCA